>NC_081414.1:445559329-445863496 GCF_030272615.1 Cryptomeria japonica | reverse complement strand
AAGAGTACCTGGAGCATTTGGCCAAAGTACATTTGTGCTTAAATAGATGATGATTAGTTTTATTTAAGTAATCTTTTAGTTTGTTTCCAAAAGACTATTTTCAAGGGGCATGACCCTATGATATGTTATAAATATTTGATGTAATCATTTGCAAGAGAGGAGTTATAAGTAAGATATTATCAACAGTTTTATGTTTCAAGCAATAAAGTCTTATTTTCAAAGTAATATATAGAGGCCAGTTTTCTTATTCAAATTTGTGTTGTGGATGCTTAAATTTTTTTATAAGTTTAATTAAGATCAATAGTTTAGTTATTTGCTAAAAGACAATCCAAAGAGACACCTTTGTTGGGTCTTCTTCTTATTGTTAATCTTAGAGGATCTAGTTAATACTGAGAGGGAGGGGGGGGGGGGGTAAATCAGTATTAACAATAATTTCAAACTTAAAACTAGAACTTGCGCACTTTACCAAATCAATCATAAACCAGTAATAAACTCTTTACCATTACCAGTAATCACCAATAACCAACTGTTAAACCAGTTTATCAGAACTATTGATTAAGTGTTCATCAACATGCATAAACTGAAAGTAAAACATAACATCACCTATAAACATTCACCATATGAACACCATGTTTTTCACATGGAAAACCAAATAGGTAAAAACCATGGTAAGAATTGGTATCAACAAAAATTGTGCACTCTTTCGAAATGCACCCTATTAGGAGCCTAGCTTGGTTAGAAGCTTACAATGATGCCCTGTTAGGAGCAGACCCTGCTAGGAGTCACCCAGTTAAGGGATTTAGATGATGAGTCCTGTTAGGAGATTTGACCTGCTAGGATCAACCTCGCAAGAGGATTTAACACTCAGATGTTGAGCTACCCGGTTAAGGGATTTACAATGAAAGGCCTGTTAGGACCTACCTGGTTAAGGGAATTTGCTGTTGTAACTATTAGGATAACAACAACGAATGATATGGGTATAGCACTTAACTATTTGCTTGATCATATACAATTCTTGCTCCAAATCTGCTACACTCTGGCAGATCTCATACTCTAGTTCGGCTTCACACTCTTCTCAAAACCACCGACACAACAAACATCAGCTGTACCAACATAAATAACCTTTACAACTTAGTCACTTACAAAACCCTATGACTTACAACATAGATCATCACAAATCTTTACAACTCATTACAGATCATCATTGATCATCATATGGATCATTACAATCAATTACAAACATTGAATGATCACCACATCTCGATCTGATACAAAGTCAAACCCTTAGAACACTTCGCTAAGCACTTTGCATATTCCCAATAAATTCACTCTTCAAATGCGCCAAAACATCATTCAAACACATCATGCAGTTTGTGCCACTTTGTGCCACGTCACCTCCAACATTTTAACTTGATGTATATTACCGTCAAACCAAAAATCATTACCGGTTAAGAGAATTCTTTACCGATCCTTAAACCCTTCTTAAACCTTAGCAAAAATATAACAGAAATCATAAACATGATTTTTGATAACCAAAAAATGATGTGGTTCCGGTAAGATACATATTACAATGATACAAACTCACATTCCAAACCGCAACACTTCAATCATCACCAATCGCCAAATCTAATCAAAACATCTCCTCGTTTACCAGTTAAGGTCCTCATTCCCAGTTCACTGTCTTCAATACTGGTAAGGTATATTTGGTAGACCAAAAGACTTAGATGACACAATACAACATAGTAAACATCAGTTGCCATCAATGACAAAACAAATAACTGATCAAAGTCACCCAATCATGCAATCTCAATCTCTTCATCACAATGCCATCACAAACAGTCCTTTACTAGTTTAGTCATCATTCTTCACCTACATTCATCTTCATTAGTTATTCCAATCATGCCAACATTCTCCCCCTTTGAAATTTATGGCAACACCAACATAAACACCAACATATTCAACTAAAATCACGTTGCTTAGTTCTGGAACTTCTCTGCTATACTTCACTCTTTTGCTAGTTCTTCTCTTCTCCACCAGGAACTGAATCTTCACTTCTTCTCCCCCTTTTGTTACACATCTCCTCCTCCTTAGACTAATATATTTCTTCTCCCCCTTTGACAACAATTCCAAAGGTTCATATGCATTGTCGATCATCAAATCTATTGCTGATGTCTTCAACATCTCTACAAATCTCATCTAAGCTACTCCCCCTATGGAATAGCCACCATTTCATCAATCCATAGTGAGTAATATTCATTAAGACCACCGGATTGATGCATCTCCTGCATCTTATTTCTTCTTATGTAGGGATTTGACCCTTAATTTACCTCTGAGGTACTCAAAGGTAGTCTTTGGCAATGGTTTTGTAAAAATGTTTGCTAGCTGCCCTTTGCTTGCCACATACTCCATTCTAACTTGTTTTTCTTATACTCTCTCCCTTATAAAGTGATATTTAAATTCTATGTGCTTTATCCTTGCATGTAACACAATATTTTTTGAAATATTAATTGCACTTGCATTGTCACAATAAATAGTTACCAATTTAGACATATCAAGTTTAAAACCTTCTAACACATGTCTCATCTAGATTGCCTATGTACAATTAATTGATGTTGAACCATACTCTGCCTTTGCTATTGACTGTGATACACATGTTTGATTCTTACTTGTCCATGCAACCAATCTACCTCCAAGAAGAAAAGCTCCACCGGTAGTGTGTTTCTAGTCATCAACATTGCCTGCCCAATCTGCATCAGTAAACACTTCCAAAGAAAAATTATTTTTATAACAATACCATAGGCCATAATCTATTGTGCCTTTCAAGTACCAAAATATCCTTTTCACCACTACCAAGTGAGTCTCCTTGGGATCCTTCTGAAATCTAGCAACCAAACCAACAACATGTGCAATATAAGGCCTATTATTAACAACATAATGCAACTTACCAATCATGGACCTGTATTCTTTTTCATGAACAGAGGGTGAATCATCCTGTTTAGACAATTTACAACCTATCACCATCGGAGTACCAACCAGTTTACAATCCTCCATACCAAATGTTTTCAACACTTCCTTTACATACTTACTCTAATAGATAAATATTCCACCATCCAATTGTTGGACTTGCAACCTAATGAAAAACTTAATCTCACCAATAAGAGATCTCAAATTCTTTCTTCATCTCCTTAGCAAATGCCATACATAAATCATCATCACCTCCAAAAATTATATCATCTACAAATACTTCATCTATCAATACTCTGTCTCCATCAGTCTTAAGATATATGTTACTATCCTCATTGGTATGTCAGAATCCTATCTTGATTAGGTGTGCATGCAATCTTTCAAACCATGCTCTTGGTTCCTGCTTCAATCCATAAAGTGCCTTATGTAACTTGTAGACCATATCTTTATCCTCAGACAAAGAAAATCCATCTGGTTGCTCTATGTACACTTCTTCTTCAAGGATACCATTAAGAAAAGCATATTTAAGATCCATCTGGTAGACCTTAAAGCCTTTAAATGCAACATAAGAAAGTAACATTCTTACTCCTTCCAATCTTGCCACTGGTGCAAAGGTTTCTCCATAATCTTCTCCTTCTTCTTGTGCATAGCCTTTGCATACAAACCTTGCCTTCTTCATTCAACTTGTTTCTAAAGACCGATTTAGTGCCAATCACATTCTTGTCTTTTGGTCTGGGAACAAATGTCCATGTCTTGTTCTTCTCTATTTGATCCATTTCCTCATTAATAGCATTAATACAATCATCATCCTTCAATGCCTCTCTTACTATTTTAGGCTCAATGGTAGAAATCAGATAGGACTTTTCTCTGATTTTCCTTCTTGTTTGTACACCAGCATTTTTATCTCCTTTAATTTGTTCTTCTGAGTGATTCAGTCTAACATATCTTGGTATTACCAATTGTAGTGATGTGCCTTCTGCTTCATGTTCTTTATCTTCTTCATCGCTTTCTTCATTTACTAGTTGAACACCTATTTCTGCATTTTCCTGCTCATCATTCTTTTGTACTTCTGGTTCAATAAACACAATTTTTTCTTCATATATCTTAGGTTCAGATATGTTAGTCTTATCAGATTTCTCAGAGAGTTCATCTACCTTCACATTTGCACTCTCAATGATCCTTTTTGTTCTCTTGTTATAACATTTGAAAGCCTTACTCTTTGTAGAGTAACCAAGAAAAGTACCTTCATCACACTTTGCATCAAACTTTCCAGTGAAATCATCATGTTTAATGAAACATTTACTCCCAAATTTTTTAAATTAACTTACATTAGGAGTCTTTCCATGCCATAATTCATAAGGTGTTTTGTTGTTACCTCTCTTGACAAGTACCAGGTTCAAAGTGTAAACAACAGTGCTAACTGCTTCTCTCCAAAACATTTTCGGTACTTCACCTTCAATCAACATGGTTCTAGAAGCTTCAACAATTGTTCTATTCATTCTCTCTGCTATCACATTCTATTGTGGAGTTCTAGGAGCTGATATCTACCTCTCGATTCCTTGTTCATCACAAAACTTCACAAACTCATCAGAAGTAAATTCTCCTCCCCGGTCAAATCTCAAACATTTCAAATTCTTCCCGGTTTCTTTCTCAACTAAAGCTTTGAATTCTTTGAATTTACTAAATGCCTCAGAATTTTCTCTTAGAAAAGTTACCCACATCATCTTGGAAAAATCATCAGTGAAAATCTTGAAATATCTATCACCAAAATAGCTCTTAGTCCTCATAGGATCACAAAGATCATTATGAACCAAATCTAGAATATTTTTTGAAGAGAAAGACTTACTCTTAAAAGAGTACATAAGTCATCTTACCCTTCTGACAATCATTACATAATACATTATCTAGTTTAATGAGCTGGGACAAACCTCTCACAATACTTGATTTACTAACCTTTATCAAATTGTCAAAATTCACATGACAAAACCTCTTGTGCCATAGCCAGCTGTCTTCAATCTTTGCCACTAAACAACTATTCACATTAGTATTCAGATGAAATAGATTACCTCTTGTCTTCTTTCCAGTAGCAATCGATTCTCCATTACTTCCAAGAATCCTGCACACTCCACTTTTAAATTCTAGAAGATATCCTTTATCATTTAATTGACCAACACCCAAAAGGTTATTTTTTAATCCATCAACCCAAAAGACATCATTTGCATTACTTTTTCCATTCAATGAAATGTTTCCTTTACCTTTAACCAGGCAAGGTGAGTTGTTACCAAACCTTACCACACCGCCATCAAATTCTTCAAGGGATAAGAACTTGTTTCTATCACCGATCATGTGGTGTGAGCAACCACTATCTTTTACCCATTCATCACTTCTATCCATGTGAGACAGCAATGCCTTTTCATAGTTGGATCTTCCTTCACAACAACAAACACTATCTCCTCATTGTCATCTTCTTCTGATTATTCATCTTTCACACCTTCATCCACTGCAACATAGCAATGTTTTTGTCCTTTTCCTTTAAATTTCCTCAACTTGTCTTTTCTTTCACCATTAGGACAAATTGTAGCAATGTGTCCAATCTTATTGCAAGAAAAACACTTCAAGGGTAATTTACCTTTGTACTTACCGGTGCCTCTAGGAAATCTTATAGCCAATAGTGCCTCAAGTTCCATCAAATGATCTTCATTATCATCCTCGCCTCTGCTACCCCCAAAATAATCCCGCAGTCATGATTATGACAAATATCCTTTCCATTCCTAACAGATGTACTGGTTACAGAAGCTTTAAAATCATAGTCAGACGGTTTTGAAACACTATTATCAAAGTTGTTTAACTCAAACACAGTCAACTTTCCAATAAGAGAATCAAGAGTGACTTTATCTTTAGAAATAGATCTCAGTTCTTGAATTATAGAAACTCTAATAGCATATTGTGGTAGGAGAGTTCTAAGCATTTTACTAACAACAACATCATCATCAATCTTACCTCCAACACTCTTAATACCACCTACAACTTCTTTAATCCTTTGACCATATTGGGCAATGTTCTCACCATCAACCATTTTCATATCATCAAATTTGCCTCTTAAACTTTCTTCTTTTGTTCTTTGTACATGTTCATCTCCTCCATAAATCAATTCTAATTTCTCTCATACCTCAAATGCAGTTTCTAATCCATCAACATCTATATACTTTGAATCAAATAGAGTACTTACAATTTCTTCCAAGGCTTGAATTTTTTCTTGTTGTTCTTTAAGCTCATCTGGTGTCAAGGGGCTGGTAGTAGGAGCAACATAATTGTTTACCACATGATTCCAATACTGAGCACCCAATCCTTTAATGTATATCTTAATCCGATCTTTCCATATCTTGTCCTTGGTAAATTTGGGACCCTCCATCATATTTATTCAAGATCTTTCCCTCAAGCTGTTAAGTTTTCTGCACACCGAGGACCAATTCTCTGATACCAATTGTTAATCTTAGAGGATCTGGTTAATACTGAGAGGGGGGGTGAATCAGTATTAACAATAATATCAAACTTAAAACTTGAACTTGCAAACTTTACCAAATCAATCATAAACTCGTAATAAACTCTTTACCATTACCGATAATCACTAATAACCAACTGTTAAACCGGTTTATTAGAACTTCTCATTAAGTGTTCATCAAAATGCATAAACTGAAAGTAAAACATAACAAAACATAAAAACATTCACCATATGAACACCATATTTTTCACGTGGAAACCCAAATAGGGAATTACCACAGTGGGAATTGATACCCACAAAAATTGTGCACTCTTTTGGAATGCACCCTATTAGGAGCCTAGCTCGGTTAGAAGCTTACAATGATGCCCTGTTAGGAGCAGACACTATTAGGAGTCACCTTGTTAAGGGATTTAGATGATGAGCCCTGTTAGGAGATTTGACCTATTAGGATCAACCTCACAAGAGGATTTAACACTCAGATGTTGAGCTACCCGGTTAAGGGATTTACAATGAAAGGTATGTCAGGACCTTTCCCGGTTAAGAGATTTTGTTGTTGTAACTATTAGGATAACAATAATGAATGATCTGGGTATAGCACTTAACTGCTTACTTGATCAGATCCAATTCTTCCTCCAAATTCACTACACTCTGGCAGATCTCATACTCTAGTTCGGCTTCACACTCTTCTCAAAACCACCGACACAACAAACATCAACTATACTGACATAAATAACCTTTACAACTTAGTCGGTTACAAAATCCTAAGACTTACAACATAAATCATCATAGATCTTTACAACTTCGTACAAATCATCATTGATCATCATATGGATCATTACAATCAATTACAACTGTTGAATGATCACCGCATCTCGATATTATACAAAGTCAAACCCTTAGAACACTCTGCTAAGAACTTTGCATATTCCTAAGAAATTCGCTCTTCAAACGCACCAAAACATCATTCAAACACTTCACATGGTTTGTGCCACGTCACCTCCAACATTTGAACTTGATGTAGATTACAACTAAACCAAAAATCATTACCGGTTAAGAGAATTCTTTACTGGTCCTTAAACCCTTCTTAAACCCTAGCAAAAATATAACAGAAATCATAAACATGAGTTTTGATAACCAAAACATGATGCAGTTTTGGTAAGATACATATTACAATGATACAAACTCACATTTCAAACCACAACACTTCAATCATCACCAATCGCTAGATCTAATAAAAAAAATTCATCGTTTACTGGTTAAGGTCCAAATTCCCAATTCATTGTCTTCAATACCGGTAAGGCATTTTTTGTAGACCAAAAAAACTTAGATGACACAATACAACATAGTAAACATCAGTTGCCATCAATGAAAACACAAATAGCTGATCAAAGTCATCCAATCATGCAATCTCAATCTCTCCATCACAATGTCATCACAAACAATCCTTTACCAGTTCAGTCATCATTTTTCACCTACATCAGTTGTGCCAATCATGCCAACACTTATATATATGAAATTCAAATTGTAATATTTGATCATCAACACTTTTTAAGATTTTAATACTTTCCAGCAGTGAAAGACTTATTTTCTTGAGTAATACAATACCAGTACTTTTCTATTTGTGTGTGGAAGATTCTTTCATTTGGACTAGTTCCTTGTTGTTTCTTTTCAAGCAATTGAAGGCAATTTAAAATGTATTCTAATTAATTTCCATGACCATCTTATAATTACCTCTCACTTTCCTCAATCTACCTTTCCCCAACAGGCACTCCCCTTCAAATTTGTTAATGGAGTTGGGATCCCAAATGCAATCTACATGGATCTTTGTTACGAACTTAGGAAGATATTCAGTAATGTACACCATGGTCTAGTATACCATATATCCCTCCACCATAGAACCCTTAGGATTGTGATCTTTGTCTAACCAAAGCCTTCAAAAATATCAAGTGCCTCTCAACCATCTACATTGACCTTGTGTGTACAGGTCCAGACAATTCAATCTCCTCAACTCGGTGTATGAGGTAGTGTTCTTGTGCATTGAAAAATTTCAAAGGTAGACACTTTTACATTTCACACATTAGACGAGGAATTTTTCTCTTCCAATAATTTATATCTTCTTTATGGATTTTTTTAGATGGCAACCATCTACAAGTGATTCAAGGTGCAAATATATTAACAAGATTTAACAAAAATACATAATATATTACATAACAAGTAAAACAAATGGTAACTATAAGATCTATACATTGAATTGAACAAATATCGCTACTTACCTCATGTATTTTCCAAGATCATATATAACTTGCTTGACATTGTTGTCGAAGTTGTTTGGGAGAGATAGAGGTAGAACGTACTGCAACAATATAAAATGATCTTTTCATTATTTTCCCAAAACTAGTAAACATAATACACTGAAAAGTACATACAATACACAAATATATATAATATACCAGAATAATTACCTTAATGAAGGTATGCCAATCATGCGTTTTCATCCCTGACCCAAATTCACCTTTCTTTGTTATGATATTGTTAATGTTCGCAGCAAATTCTTTGGGAAATTGAATTTTTCGTATGACTTATTTTATGGCATTTCTTTGCTGCTCTATTAATAACCAAGGAAGGGTGCTTATATTAATTTGGTCTCCATCATTATTTAATTGAATGACCTTTTTCATTGTATGATTGGCTTCTTGAATTTCACTACAAATTTTGACAATTTTTTTCTTTGTCATGCCTTCCATCCAATATTTTCCATTACGTTTATGTTATATCATTTCCAATGCATTGTATCAAACAAAATTACAATTTGTAGCTTCTCATAGTAGGGCAACCTACTAAAATGTCCAGGATAACTTTTCAGTCCCTATGGAAGCCGACCATTAATAACTTGATGACATTCATGAAGCATATAAGTTTAAAAAAAATAACAATGACAAACATTGTCAATTACAACATGAGTAAAAAAATCACAATATAAAAAATATAAATTCCAAACATATCATATATGATAGATAAACAATTTGATCTGATGTATAACCTTGACGATTAATTCTATTATATTCCAACTTTCATAGGTGAGGTGTCATTCTTTGTGGTTTTGATGTAGTCTCTTCTTTCCCATTGAAAATATGTTTTTCAGTAGTTTGATACTTATGATCTTTGTGGAGGAAGTGCCTATACTCACCAAGCACATGCTTTCCTAAACTTGTTGAACGATGAGATTTCATCTTTGGACAACAAACCGGACATGCAAATTTTCCCTTTGTTTGAAGACCTGCAAGATCATATATAATTGGATTAAATGCCAATTTTTATAATTATATATAATGAATAGATTATTTAAAAAACATGCATGATATCTACTTCATAAAATTAAATATCGTTAAAGTGCAGTTGAACGTTATAGAATACCACAAAAATGTGTTAGCCTTGGGGCATCATGAATTGTCCATACAAGCATTTCATGGAATTGAAATTGTCTTTGACCTATTGGTCTAGAGACATCATATATAGTGACGCCATTCCATAAATTTAGTAACTCGTCGATAAGAGGATTGATATATACATTCATATCTTTAACTTGGTACTTACCTAGTTGAATGAACATAAACATTACATAATTATTATAACCATTTTATTGCAATATATATAAATAAATATACATGACTATTAAATGAAAAAATATTAAGTCATTACACAACAAATAAGACAAATGAGATGCTACTATGTTAAAGAAAATTGATGTAAACAAATACTTGGAACAATCATTGCCAACATTATGTGCTTTCTCTTTATTGACATCCATGGAGGAATGCTATTGTTGATAACAAAAACAAGCCACACCGAGTAAATAGATCTCAAGTCTGCAAATGGATTGACACCGTCTGCTACCAATGAAAGCCTGAGATTACGAGGTTCTTCTTTAAAGTGTGGTCATTTTTCCTCCATGTCCCTAAATGCAGAACCATACATAGGCATTCAAAGAATGTCATCTCCACTTCTATTCCATGCATGGTAATCCATAAATTGCGCTAAGCTTTCACACCTAAATAATCATTGTATACGTGGAATAATGGGAATATAACAAAGAACCTTGCAAGACACCTTTTTTGTTAGTTGATCTATTTGATATCTATTGATATGACATTCCAAGCATTCTATTGCAAATTCATGTTGTTTATGATATACAATATGATCATTGGGACATGCATCTATTACTTGATACTCCAATCCAATATCTTTCATAATGGTAGATAAATCTCAGTATGAGCGAGGTAAAATATTTGATGGTGGTAACAAAAATTCACCTATCAATCTAAAACAATTTTTTTTTTGTTAATATGAAGAATATTAATGGTACATATTTCATCCTTTATTTACTAGTGATGAAATAACAACAAAAATAGATGAAAAAGATGACATATATATGAAATACCTTAACATTCGTGAGATTGCTATGCTGGATAAACCATTCATAACCTTCAAGTTCACCAATAACAATACAGTAGAAAGAAGAGTTGTTTGGGAGCCTTCATAAAGGGGCTCGTATGCCTTCTCAAGTACAGGTAAATCGTGAACATCATCAAGGTCATCTCGACCATCACGATCAGTTGCACCACTAAATGTGTCATGGATCAATGTATTTGTACCATCATCTTCAACTGTGTTTTCTGGCACATGATCATCTTCTTCCATAGGATCATTAACTTCATCTTCGATATTCATAGCTCCATGTTCCTCCGCTTGCAAAACCATATTCACCACATTCTTTGGTCCATGATAATCCATATCATGTGCCCTAGGGCTCCCCACCTTTATAATAATGTTCGACACAAATAAACCATGATAATGATTAAGTGACATTTTATATATATATAAAATGTTAAAATGATATAATCATTTACAAATTCAATAATATAAAGATATATAATGAAAAAATTACTAATAGATGATAATCATGCCCCCCTTCAATGTAACCATGTTGCCTACAATGTTTCTCAATTGTTGTGATTAAAAGTCTTCTCGTCTTTAATCCCTTGCAATTATTGCAAGGACAATAATGTTTCCCATCACCCTTTTTTTTCAATCTAGCCCACAATCTAGCAATTGTCTCTTCATTTTGTTTTGGAATAATATTATCTGACATGATTTTTCTTTACCAAGCTTGAATATTTAGATCTACAAAAAATATCAAACTCGCACTTCAATAATTTTTAATCATAGACAGGTAACAAAATCTAATAATTCTGATATTTTGTACCAAAAAAATTTGGCATGTCACAAATTGTCATAAGTATAACAAATTTGCAAGTATAGCAAAATTTAACATTTTCATCAAGATGCCATAAATAATGCTTAAAGCCAAAGCAACACCAACTTGAAGTTTGCAATTAAAGAACTTAGCATTCAACCAATAAAGTTCATAATTACCATGGATCAAGTTGAAGAGTCAGCCACAAAAGTGCATACATTTAATTTGATAGAAGGTAAAAGACCCTCAAAGGTCATGAATCGTAGGCTTGAGAACTAACTCTACTATTGACAATTAATTGCAGCAAAAACAGGGGCATAAACCATGATGAAAACACGTCCAGTGTTATGATAAGTCTTCCCAATGAACTAATTCGACTTGCAGCCTTGTTAGAACTCCTTGTTCAATCAAATCATTTTTGAAAACCATTCTCAATGATGAATATAACTATCAATGCACTGTCGCAAGTATAGATAAATTATCGAAATCACTTTTATTTATTAAAAATACATTCGTCAGAACCCATTGGCCCACAAATTAAGGTGGTGCTAACATTATACCTGTCAACCCACAAATTTAAGCGTTTGTCGAAATAGCGATGAAAACCAAGGAGTGTCACAATTTTGACTCACGTCGGGCATAAATTAAAAAAAGAAGAAGAAAATTTCACATTAAATGCATAGGTACCTGATGATACAATTAATTATTGGGCTTTCATCAGAAAGTTTCATCGGATTTTGCAGTCAAATGAGTTAGTGACTTATTTCATATTTGTAGTCCTTCGCATTTATGTCTTGATGTAGATGTGGTAGTGCAATTTTTATATGCTTATTGTGATTGTTTGAGATTGTTGTGTTCATGTTTTGAATAAATTTTGTTATGCAGTATTTGGCATCTCTATATGCTTTGGTTTCCCCTGGCCTTTTGATATCTAATGATAATATTTTGTTGGCTTTCTATTCATGTCTTTAACCTCATAATGTTGGGTTGGATCATGATCTTTGTGCTCCGGTAGTGTGTTTGTGAAAATTCAAGATATGCTCATTTTGGGTCAAGTCGACCTTGAATGATTGTGTTGCTATTTTGGCTCTAGTGTTTGTAGCATGTGTTCTATGTTGGCAATATGGAGGCATTGATTATATGTTGCATTGATGTTTTGTCATTGATGTCAACACTAGCTATTATGGTTGGGTATCGACTGACAGGTTTTGGTTACCGGTAGAAGAACTAGTGTTACCGGTAAGGGTTTAAGGTTTTACCGGGAGATCTTTTGCTGAGAATCTTTGACAAGATGCATAAGTGGTGTTGGTACGGCTTCTAGATGGAATTTAGGATGGAGAAGGTGATCCTTAATCGTGCCTCAGCTGATTGAAGACATCGCTTTGGCATGGTGGACCCAGATTAGGTCCAGTGCCTATCCAAGTTATGGATCGGTATCATGTTAATGTGTTCTCTACACGTTACTGAGATGATTTATGGATCAGTTAATGTTGTTTTGGTCTAAAGTTGACATGGCATATCATTGTAATATGGATGTATGTAATGATCTTATTGTAATATCTTTTAGGTGGCCGACCTAATTGGTTTAGGCCTTAGGGTTTGTATAAATTGGTGTAAGATCTCAATGTAGATCATGTGTCGTGGTCGTGGAATGAAATATCATATGTGAAGGAGATCTGGTTGATCATAGGTGATCAAATTAGGTTTATGTAAGAGGTCAAAGGCCTCCGGTATTGTGCTTAACCAGGACAGTAATCAGGCATGGTAGATGTTATCACTGGCAGTTCATTCTTCTGGATTGTTATCCAATTATCTTGAGGTGGTTATAACCTCTCTATAGTAAGTGGGAATCCTTTGTAATGAGCAGTACGCTCTAGGCAGTGTGCCTTCCTACATGTGCAGCCCCTCATTGTATCACATACTTTCTGCAGAAGTATCATTTGACTGTGGGTAGGCTTCCCACCGTGGTTTTTCCCTTTACCGGGTTTTCCATGTACAAATCATGGTGTTATGTGGTATGGTTTCATTGTGTTAGTTCTCTGTTTCATTCTTAAGTTTTATTGCTTACTGGTATCTGTTTTTGCTATTCCAGTATTCAATGTCTATGTGCTTCGATTAAAGGTTATAAAGTGGTTTGATTAATATAATCTGTTGACAACTGATTCACGCCCCCTCTCAGTTGTCCACTGGTTATCTTAACATTCTGACCATTGAATAATCATTTGATAAAATGTTTTGAGACTGACTTGATGTATATTTTTATTGATATATACAAATTATGTTGGATATATGAGATGAATGAGTGATAATGAAGTAGGTGAAGAGTAAGGTGGTAAGAAAAAAGGTGAGAAAGTGGATGTTGTATGAGTAAAGAAGATGGACAAATTTAGAGTGACAATATTTTGAATATAAGAAGTTTGGAGCAAGAAGATAGTGGATAAATTGTAGAGTTTCTTAATCGAATCTACTGCAAGTAGTAGGCGTGTTGTTTGAACTTAATAGGAACTGATCCCATGCATATGTAGATGCAATTTTCTCAATTCATTCCTTTTCTTTCTGGTAGTGAGCCCTCTAATAGTGAGCTTCCTTTTGTAATCCTATATAACTAGTTATATTATCTTGGGAGTTAACCCTCTCCATGTTTTTCCCATTTGAGTTATCCATGTATAAAAATTTGGTGTCTATCTTATGGTTGTGTATGTTGTTCATTTTACTTCTATTGCATATTTAATTTCATGCTAAGGTTATTTAAGATCTAGTTAAGTTTCAATTTATTAGAGCATTTTTTTTTGGGAATATTGATTCACCCCTCTCTCAATATTTTGGTCTGTTCAACAATTGGTATCAGAGCTTGGTCCCTTGTTGCTAGCCTAACTTCTTGAGAGAGATATTGACTTGAACAATTGGCTCCTATGGATATGGATAGTGAATATTAGTTGGATGAGTAATTGAAGACAACTCTTGAAGATCTTGAAAGTGTGTAATCTAAAAATGAAGACTTGAAAGAAAATGTTAAGGTAGCAAATGAATGTGTTAAGAAGTTGACAAATCAAATTCAAGAGTTCAAAGCAAGGCATCGAGATGTTAACAAGGAATTGAAGCAAGTGAATGAAACCATTGTGAACCTAAAGTTGTAGATATAATAAAGAAAGAAAGTAGAAGAATTATTGAAGGATACAATTAATTAGAAGTCAAAAGCATGTGGGAAATTTGAACGAGAATTATTGAAACTGAAGTCAGAAGTAAAAGCCAGTGAAAGCAGTGTACACTATGGGATAAACTACTAACCATTTAGAATTCTCATAAGGACAAAGAAGGATTAGGATTTTCCGATGAATTTTCAAAATAGAATGACAAAAGTAAAGGGAAGGAGAAGGTGGAAGCTGAGAAGAAATCTGAAGATTCGAACAAAGTCCCGAATCCCGAACCTGCTGCAAATAGATCTCTGGTTTGACAACCTAATGCTAAAAGGTACTCATATTTTAGTGGCTATTATTTTCAGTGCAATTATTTGGACATAAATTTTTAGATTTCAAGCTCAATAAAAATAAAAATATTCAATGCTTTAAATGTAGAAGTTTTGGGCACAAGGCTAATAATTGCAATAATCAAGTCATGAATAGAAGTTATAGATCATTTATGAATGGAGTAAATGAATCATTTATGAATAGTCCCTTTCAAGTTTATTTTCACATATTCTATAAATTTGGTCATAAAGCTAATCAATGCAGATCTAGAATAAATTTGGTGAATTTAGGATAGAGGAATATCAAGTGTTACAATTGCAACAAGTATGGACATTTCGCTAACAAATGTACGAATGTGAATGCTCCAGTGAAATAAAATGATCTTAAGAAGAATTCTATGGTATAGAGAAAGAAAGAAGTGACTGAGTCTACTGCTCCTGAGTCCGGTGTTGATGCTTCTTCCTCCAAAAATTAATCCGGTAGCTTTGGCTTAGGGGGAGCTTCAAAGAAAAATCTATTTGTCCCCCCTCTTCATGAAAAAGGTGCATGTTTTGGCTTGTACTATTGGTATTGTTGTTTTTATTTGCTCTAGTAGATTGAGTATGTAGAAATATAAATTTCAATTGACATCACTATGACTAGACACTTTTTGGTGGTGAAACCCTAGGTACATCGAATAAGTTAAATATCAATATTTTTTCAATCATTTTTGCATCATGCATTGAAGAATTTGAAGAGAAGAGAAGTCAAAGAGAAGAAGGAATTTTTGAGCAATGTTTGCACAAAAAGTTTTTTTTTACATATTTTCTCTATGGATCCTAGGAAGTTGGTTGCAGGAGAATCTAGCAGTAAGATTATTCAGAAAATTGAAAATGTGCAAGCAGAGGAATATAACCATGAAACAATTAAAAAAATGGGAAGTTCTTTGTCAGATGTTGATTCGCAGAAAATAAGTGGATTTAAGCATAAGGGTGTGGATGTTTGGAGAAAATTTCCATGTTTTGAAGATGAGGATACAATCAAATAATTTTTGAATTGTATTTAGGATGGTTATATGGTGTTGGATAAGCCTTATCAAATTTCAAAGGAAGAAATTCTAGCCATTTCTAGCTTTTGTAATAATGGACTCATTCTGGTGAAACGATCTATTAAGAACAAAGAAGTCAAAACCCTTACTGGTGTCACAGGTGATCAACGAGAATTAATAATTGATACTATCATCGACCTTGTTGTGAGGTATGTTGCATATAGAATTTATTACCAAATTTATTTCAGAAATAGAGAAGGATCAACTTCAACAATTGCAGTATATATTGCTCATCAAATGGTGAAAGAAGGCAAATAATTTGATTTCTGTGAGTTATTGCGGACACAATTAGCAGAAAATATTACTATGACAATAGATCAGGGATATCCATTTTAGTTTGGTTCTTTGGTTATGTGCTTAATGTTTTATCTCACAAGAACTTTACCTTTGAAGGAGAATGTAGTGTGGAAATCAAATTCCCTATTGGAATTTTTTTTTACAAATATCTACGTTGTTTGGTAGAAAAGTACCAGACATGTAAGAGTCATTTCATAAACCTTCAAAAGATGTTACTTTCTGGTCTGGCTCCTAGTGTTATCACTGCTCCTAAGGAGAGTCCCTCCTCCAACAGAAGTTCAAAGAGGAAAATTGATGTGTCTTCTTTAGAACATATGAAGAAAAAAAAGGTGAAGAAGAGAAAAAGATTATTTCCCTTGATGATCCATAACCATTTATAGTGGCTAAGGGAAAGGTGGTTGAGAAGAAAGAAAGCAGTATAAATGAAGATGACCCTTATAGTATTGAAAATATTTTGAGTATGCTTGAGGAAGTTGATGGTATGAAGAAAATTGGCTATTTATGTCTTGAGAAACCCTATTATGATCAAGATATGATTGAGGAAGTTCTAATTAATTTCTTCATCTGGAACAATATTTCTCTGAATAATATTGTAGACATCTTGCCAGATGTTCTGTGTAAATTTCTTAAAGATCACATGAAGCACCCTCTTAAGGCATTAGTTGAAAAATTCAAGTCGAAGATGATATAGAAAAGAAGTGTGTCTATGCTCAAAGGAGATTATTAGAAAGCATTAAGGATATAAGAGATTGTGTTGTAGAAGCGAGAAAAGTATACAATTATTGTCTTTGGTGGCATGCGCCTATTGAAAATTTTAAAGCTAAGATTGATTTTATTGAATCTAAGTTGAGTTCCATGGGTAAAACATTTGACATTTTCAGTGATGTAGATGGTTCTTAGAGAAAGAGGATTAATTCTTTGTAGTCAGATCTTATCTTTTATCAAAGTCAGAAAGAAGATGTTGTGAATACTTTCTTGAAGGTGAAGGAAATAGTTGAAGCAAGGTTAGATCATCTCTTTGGTCTTTTTATTGAAGATGAGAAGTATGCATAGAACCCCTCTATTCCAGGTTCTTTATGAGAATAAATTGATGTGATTGTTGAGAATCATAGTTTGAGCTTGAGTCTCTATTTGGTTGTGAATTTTTGGAAAAATTTCTTTCTAGAATTGAAGGAGAAGTACAAGAGAATTTTCTAGGCGAAGCATAATTGAAAACCTTTTTGTAGTGCAATTTTTGGTAACCCTTTTTGTTACCCTTTTTCCTTGATGTCAAAGGGGGGGAAATATGGTCATTTTTGTCATTTGGGAAGATATTGGAGAATTTTGGAGTTTTGAAAATATGGAGAAATAAGGAAGCATCATCTAAGGGGGAGCTTTGTTAATTATTTTTGATAGTGTTTTACCATCAATGACAAAGGGGGAGATTGTTAGGAATACATGTCTTAGTTGTCATTGATGTCAAACCTAGTTATCTGAACTAGTCTGGATATGATGCAAAATAATGGAATATAGGTATGTATGATGAAAAACAATAGAAGATAGGTATGTATGATGTAGATGGCAGATCCTAGTTATTATTGATGTATTGCATATATGCTTATTGCTCTGGAAATATGTATTGTTAGTATGTGGATATGTTTATCATGATATAAGAGATTTGGTGTTGATTGATTTCATGCTCCAACTATTCATTCAGTCTGACAATATTCAGTTAACTTATTTTATATTTGTAGTCCTCCATAAGTAACATAAAATATCATCAATAAGTAACATAAAATATCTATCACCTTGAAAAAATTTAGTCCTTGCCGGTCCACACAAATCAGTATGAATAAGATCAAGAATTTCATTAGATTTATCATGTACACTTCTGAAAGAAGTTCTAACTTGCTTACCCATTTGACATTCGTAGCTCTACATATCGGATTATGAGGTTTAACAATCTTAGGCAAATCTCTGGCAGCCGGTATTGAACTGATCTTTACTATGCAATCAAAATTAAGACGACACATCCTCTTATGCCATAACTAACTTATCAATCCAAGCAATCAAGCAAGCCTTCTCACTGGAGTTCAAATGAAAGATATTACCATTAGTCTGAGTTCCAGAAGCAATCTCCAATCCAGATTTATTAATGATCTTACATTTTCCATCATTGAATTACAAATGAAATCCTCTATCCACCATCTGACCTACACTTAAAAAATTATGCTTTAAGCCTTCAACATAATACACATTATTGGTATTAGTCTTACAATCCAATGATATTGTTTCTTTGCCTTTGATCCTACTTGCCTTGTTGTCTCCAAATCTGACCAATCTGCCATCAAATTCTTGCAATGACAAGAACTTTGTTTTGTCACCAGTGATGTGATGTGATCAACCACTGTCTATAACCCATTAATCCTTTTCTTCAATTTTAGCATTCAAGGCCTTTTCCTCGGTATGGGTTGGTTCAATGACAAATTCTGGAGAATCATCCTTGATAGCAATAAAGACCCAGTCTTTGTCGGATGAAGCACCATTACCGGATCCACTCACAAGTTCATCATCATCATTATCAGAAATATCATCACCATCACCAACATAATAACATGATTTATCTTTATTCCTTCCGAATCTAGGTCTACTCTGATATTCAGGATTAGGCTTATAATTCTTCATAAATCTTTCACGATTCCTAGCAGCTCTCTCAAGACATCTAGATACAAAATGACCAATCTTATTGTGTGAAAAACATTTAAAAGGGACTTTTCCTTCATACTTACTTCCAGCTAGTCCTTTAGGAATTCTTCTAGCAATTAGGGCTTCCATCTTTTCAAGCTCTCTTTCTTCTTTCTCAACTTCCTTCATATCCTTAGCATACATCTCTTTCCAATCTATCTTTTGTTTACCAGATGCAGATACTCTTAATGCAGTTTCAGTTTTAGCAGCACTCTGATCTCCATGTTCAAAAGCAGTCAATTTCCCAAGTAGAGCATCTCTGGTCACAGGGGTACTTGTCATTGTCCCAAGTTCATTGATAGAACTAGCCTTCATCTTGTAAGCTGGAGGTAGAAATCTTAGAACTTTTGACATAATCTCATCCTCACTAACAGATCCGCCACAACATTTAATACCCATGAAAATCTCATTAACTCTATCCATAAAATAACTTATCTTCTCATCTTCGTCCATCTTCAAAGTTTCATATCTTACCTGGAAATCATCAAGTTTTTCAATATTCATAGCCTGGTCACCTTCATAAAGAGTTTCAAGCTTTGTCCAAATTAGCTTAGAATTCTCCAAATCTATGACATTCAATAGATTTTCATCAGATAGGGCGCTTAACAATGCTTCTTTTGCTCTTACATCAATTTCAACTTTCTTATGTTCATAAGTAGGTGTCAGTGTTCTAGAATTAGGATCATGAGGTATATACTCATTCTCCACTATCTCCCAAACTTTAGCTCCAAGACATCTAAGATGAATCTTCATTCGCTCCTTCCATATCTTGTAATTTGTACCATCAAATCTGGGACTCTCCTTCCGATAAGGATTTAATGTATAACTAGATGCAGTTTCCATCAGATCTCCTCAAGTAGCTAAGCTTCTGCAAAGAGGACCTCACTCTGATACCAATTGTTGGAATGTATTGATACTGGCAATAAACTAAGAGGGGGGGGGGTGAATTAGTTTACTAATAGTAACAACAATCAATTCAATTATAAACCTTAAACCGGAGCACAACCCAATGAAAGATATAACATGAAAGCACAACACACATAACACCAATATTTAACATGGAAAACCCAGAAAGGGAAAAACCACGGTGGGAAACCCTACCCACAATCAAGTGAATAATTTGCAGTAGTATTGTGAATAATTACAATGGGGTTTGCACATACATAAAGGCCAACAGCCTAGAGCGCACTGCTCATCTCAAAGGGAAGTCTCACTGACTTACTATAATGCCCGCTAAAATACCGTAGAGAAATACACCTAATCTAACTACAAATAGAGATATATTTTTTTAAAGCTCATATACTTAACAACACATGCATCTATAACATCCATCTAATGCATATCAAATACATCATCTACTAAATGCATCATTACAAATTGCATCTTTTGCTAATTAAAACAAAGCATAGAACATCATATCATCTTTTCCCCTAGGGTATCTCAACATCACTACTTTTAAGAGTAACATCCTATAGACTAAGTTCATTTTAGAGCACCAATTCAAATGTTCCTAATCCCCCATCATTACACATCTATTCTATTCATTATTAATCCAAACACATATCCCTTCATTAGATAGTACTAGATCATAATATAATATTCACAATGCTTAACAATAGGATTACTAACATATAAAAGTACATGAAGTATAACATCAATGCTTAACTATTATAGGTGCATGATGCCACCTAACATACCTATATCATTTCCATATAATCCATACATAATAGAATCTCTTAACATATACCATATGAAATGTCAACAACGCACTATTACAATTTCCATTCTACTTCAATTTCTAAGATCATCAATGCTTCTCATTCATAATTTTACAAGAATAATCTAGCTTGCAATGAAATCACATATCCAACTCTATAAGTGGAAATAGATAATTGCTTAAATATACATATCATCACATCAAGATTACTAATCACATGCTCATACACAAATCATAACAGCAAGTAATAACCCTTCTTAACACATAAATAATCTAACTCAAACCCATTCCTAATGAACACTTCCACAATATAGATCACATCGCATAACATTATCTTAATACATTCCAAGGTCATAATCTTTCAACATCATATTATAAAATATTGCGAATCAAAAGAGCACATATTTTGTATCCGCGTTTAGCAAATCAACATGATACAATATTAACCCTAATGGATGGAAATCAGCTCCATAACTCAAACACATTATAGAGAATCATTGAATCCATACAAATCTACAACTACTAATTCATTTGCATATCCCAAGAGTAACTAACACCAAGGATTAATATCCTTCAAATCAAGGCATACGTGATCACTATTATATTCACTACCATCCACAAGATATACACAATCATTGCAATCATTTAATTCCTACTAGCTGGAAATTACATTCATCATGAATATCTATTTACAATAATCTTATCTTACTCATTTCTAAATCAATCTTCTACAAGTCTCATTACACATATTCCAAGATATCGATTACATGGCTTCCTTTACAGTTACATCCTTTTGAGTTACATACCACATGATAACAATCATAATTACATAGATTATGTTCCAATAAACATCCACATGAAGAGATAATAGAAATCCAGGTCCACACACGCAACATCCAATGAAGAACATCCCAATAGGAGAAGGCATCAAACCACCTGACCATGTGGAACCAAATAGGAACCAACCCCCATGTTAGGAGATGACATGGGGTTCCAACAATCACTCACGACCTAGGTTGACACCTAACGACCATGGGACTCAACATAGAACATAATGAACTCAACCCAACAATAATCACATGACAACACAAGGCTACAAGTCAACATTAAACTCTTCTAGAGGTGTACAATAAATCATGGCATATGGACATGGTCACATATAGGAATGGAGTGTCATCACATGTTATCCTCATATAGAAGGGAATATGGCCATCCTTACTAGTCATGCATCCTACATGATAGCCTCACAAAGAAGGTAAATATGCACCCATAGTAGACATGTATGCTATCCTCACAAAGAAGAGCTATCCATACTCCTAATAGTCATACAAGCTACCCTCACAAAAGAAGGGTGAAAATAATCCCTTAATAGACATGTGGAGCCACCTCAACCTATGTGAGTATAAGGGAGATTGACTTTCCATCTCATATGGCCCAACCAAATAGAATTATCTTATTAGGTGAAACCCAAACCCAATCATTTATTAAATGATATCACTAAATTACAAAGAGGAAAACTCCCATTGTTCCCTGGCGGTCTAGGTGCCAAGCAACCTAACTCACATGACCCCAGTCATCACAAGGAAGAACACTCCCCCTAATCATATGCCAAGCGATAGGGTAACACATAAAATTACATCACAACACATGAAAGAATGTTTACAAGAAGGCCTTCAAGAATGCATAACATCACTAAGCACATATTGTACATAGAGCATACATATGATCCATTACAAGAATAGGGCCTTCACAAATGACTCATAGGAAAAGTACCAAAGAAAGAACATGAAACATAAGCTCATCATAAACTACTAAAAATCCTCAACATCAAGGTATGAAACATCCCACTGGAGTCATAGAAATAATCCTCAAACAACAAGGCAAGAACCTCTTGCTGGAGCAAACTTTTGCATAAGGAAACTCCTCAACGGTAGGGCATGATCCCACTTACTGGAGCACAAAATACATCATGTAACATCATGAACCAATCAAAATTTCTCAACACAAACTTCACATGCCTCTAGGAACATCACACAATCCATAGTAGGACTTTACAACACTAAAATTGACCTTTCTAGGCCTTCTAGAGAAGTTTAGCTCTCTTGGTATGCACAGTGGCATTCATGGTTTGTAGGTTTGTGTTTATGGGACATTTCCTAGCATTTTTGGTTGATTACATAGCATTTTTGGTCCATTGGTCAGTGTTTTGGGTACAAAGGTCAGCTTTCTCAGTCTGTAGGTTAGCTCTCTGGGTCTGAACAGTGGCATTTTTGGTTTACATAGCAACATTTTTGGTAGACAAGGTGGAAATCTTGGTTAGTATGGTGGTGTTTCTGGTTGATTTGGTGGCATTTCTAGTAAAGTATGCAATATCTCAAGTTTGAAGGATCCAGAAGGTAAAGTAACTGCCCAGATTGACATAGGAGACAAAAAAAACCTCAAGAACATGACTAGGAGGTAGGATGAGAATCATAAAGGGTATACACATGGTTTATGAATCAAATCCAACTCACAGGAATGAGTTTGCAACTCAGTGGATAAGCAACTTGGCCAAAACTGCATTTTGGGAGTCTAGGTGCATGGGAGATAACTCTAACTTTGCATAGGCCGAATGGACTTAACAAATGCAACTCAAAACACCCAAAAACACTTACAAAATGATTACAATAGACTGAAATATGCCACAAATAGTCGTAGGGAGCTTCATGAGCTCTTACATAGTCACATAAGCACTCAAGACATAGAAAAATAGCCCCTATTACAACCACAAGTTCACAAGGAGTACAATACCCAAATGAACATTCAATAATAATAAGAACATTCTAAAAACACACCGAAAAAGTAAATACATATATGCATTTATCCACCATTCACTTACACAGACAAAACAACTCAAGAATCTCACTCAAACATAAGGAGCAATCTTTAATTTCCACATTTCATTCATTTAATTCTAAAGGGTTTAAACTATAATGTCTTTCTTTCCCCCATCCATTCAACAATCGCAAATAAATCATTTTCATTGGAAGACACAGAGAAGACAGAATTTCAAAAAATCTAAAAATGGAAGAACTCCAACCTGGAGATAGCAAATCCAAGGATGAAAACTGAAGAAGAGCTTCCACAATCCAAGCTTCCAAAATCCAAATGAAAACCAAGATCCAAGCCAAAATATCAAAGCTTCAATAAAAAAATCCTACCGACTAGTAGCCCGACAACCATCCATAAATTTCAAATAAATAGAAAATACACAACAAACTATGAAAAAATCCCAACCAATCAAAATAATCCAAAAATCAATATCTTACCTATCTTGTATAGTTCCAAGGTAAGAATATTTTATTATATTTCTTACCTATTATTCCAAATTCACCCAATCAATTAGGAGGGTAGGTAAAATTAACTTTATTTTATTTTTACACCTCCCATGCATAGTAAAAGAAATATAATAATATTATTACTTTTTAAGAGTGTAGAAATATAAATAGGCTTTATACTTTTATAATTATTAATTAATAAATTCAATAATAATAAATGAAATATCCATTAATTAATTATAACTTTATTATTTATTACTCAACATTAATTAATTAATTAAATAAACATTATCCAAGAATAGGATAATTAATCCAATCCATGATAAATCATACACACACACAACCAATCGCACAAAGATAGGACGAGATACCGACTCAAGACTGGACAACACTTACACCCGACACTGTTGGCATTTCAATAGAAGGAGATTGTTGATATTCATTAAGGATATTGAGAAGGTTGTTAGAGATTATTGATATAACTAAAAAGGGATGATAACTATCTTTATAACATTATTTTGTCATTGATGTCAAGAAATTGATTTTCTGATTCAGTATGATGTTGCCATATCTTGAGAAGATTGATTTGAAGAGAATTAAGATGTCGATAAAAGACACAGAAAGAATGTGATGAATAAGGGGAGAAATAAGTTATTCAATGGGCAACTATTACCGAGTTAGACAATGATGAGATCATGATGTTTAGATTGTTTTGATATCCTACATATGTTGTTGAATGTAAGGTTAATACTATACTATGTCATCGAGCAAAGAACCTAGTCGGTAAACCCTAAGGAACCTAGTCGGTAAACCCTAAGGTTATCGATATCGGTTAATGAAGGCGGCATGTCTACCAAGTAAAGTTTAGTATTTATTGAGTTACAACCGAGTTATGATAGAGCGCATTGGATGGATAAAAACATTATTTAATGAAGGACAATGATTAGCTGGAGATGTATAAATGATTGGTATGCCATGCATAAAGTTTGTTAAGGATCTACGGCAATGGAAATTCAGGAGGAATATCTACAACACAGATTGAACCGCAATAACCTAGCACAAGTTCCTAGAAAGAATGCAAGTCCCTAGGCAAGGTAAAACATTTTTAGATCAAGGGATACATTGAACCTAGTCAAGATTGAAGATCTGATAGCTAAGATTGATCATGGGAAATGTGATCAAGGAGATTAAGTGGTTAGCAATTGTTTATAAATAAGGAATTGTTGATAAACAATGTATGTGGGCAAGTGTAAGCACAAGGATGCTACATAGTGATTACCAAGCACAGAAGCTTGAAGACCTATTTGAATAATAGAGTAGACAGCCCAACAGAGGGACAAGATAAGTCCTATGACAAGATTGTTTTGAGCAAATAAGAATATGCTTTAGCATTTTAGATGTGAAGTTGCAGATATATTTTTATTACTATTATTTTGTAAGTGACAGAAAATCTCTTAACCGAGTGAACTTAACAGTCTTATTTGTAAACCCTCTAGCAAGGTAACATTCTAAATGAGTGTTTGAAATCCTTTAACAAGGTCACTTCTAACAAAGTGAAGATCCTAACAGATTTGAGGGAAATCCCTTAACTGGGTCACATCTAGCAATGTGTTTGTAATCTTTAACAGGATTTGCTTTTAACCGAGAATACTCTAGAAGAGTATATTTCTTAGTGGGTATGAAATCCCACAGTGGTTTTTCCCTATTTGGGTTTCCACGTTAAATCTGGTGTTATATGTGTTATGATGATTATGTGTTTATGAGTTAGCATGTTTAGCAGTTTTTGGTTATGTTGCTGAAGTATAAGTTACCGAGGTTGAATCTGTTGATTTTATGGAAGATTAAGTTTGTATGATTCACCCCCCCCCCTCTCATCTTGTTATCTATTGGCATCAGTACTTTATTTAGTACCAGAACTTACAATTGGTATCAGAGCTTTGGACTCCAGAAGAAAAAGTTTAAAGGTACTTGAGGCAAAGATCCGAATATGTATAAAAGGGATGCACCGAAGCTGAACAAGTCAAGTTTCTCCACATGACAGAAAAGGATGAAGATGCATTTATCAGGAATTGGAGAATATGCAACATATTATCTGGAGAATGATTACATTGCACCGAGCACCAACCCTATGACCTTGGAAGAGATAAAGACAAAGCAAGAACATATTCAAGCTATGATTGAAATAACATCAGCATTGACCGACTCAGAGTTTAATGATCTAGAAGGCTGTAATGATGCAAAAGCAATGTGGACTAAGCTCATATCTGTGTATGGCGGTGATGAACATGTTCAAAGAGAAAAAGTAGATAGTCTAAGAGGACAACTTGAATCCATGAGAATGAATGAAGGTGAGAACATAACCCAATATAGTTCAAGGCTAAAGGAGATTGTCAATCAAATTAAAGGAGCAGGAGGAACTATTGAAGAAAATGATGTAACAAGTAAGTTGTTGAGAACACTTCTACCTGCTTATGCTATTCGAGTATTTGCAATCAATGAATTGAGGTCTATACCTAACATGCCAGTTTCTTTGGATGCTACTATTGGTAAGCTACATGCATTTGAGTTAAGTAATTTTGATAACAGTGAGTCTTCGGTAAATAAAGTAGAATCTGCATTCAGTTCTTTTCATATTAGTGAATCTGATGATTACAATGATAGAATGAGTAAGTACTCTGAAGGGAATCACGGTGGAGCAAGTGAAAGGTTTCATAAGAACATGGAAGAAGTACACAAATTGTATGAGGAAATCAAGAAGCAAGAAGAGTTTGAAGCATTATTAGCCAGAAGTTTACCGAGAGGAAAATGTAAGTATAAAGGAAAGCTACCTTTAAAATGTTTCGATTGTGATAAAATAGGATATATGGCTTCTAACTGCCCTGACAAAGAATCTAGTGAAAAGAGAGAATACCGAGATAATAGGTAGAAAGACAACCAATACAGAGGACACCGAGACTTCAGAAGGAGAGATAGAAAGACATGCCTAGTAGCTGATGAGGAATCCAATGATGATAAATCTGATGAAACTGATACTGAGGAAGTTGTTTATGTGGCTATTAACGATGGATCTAATGAAGAAATGTATTAAGAAAAAGCCTTAATATCCCACATAAATAATAATGATTCTTGGATCATAGATAGTGGATGCTCACATCATATGACAGGTGATAAACACAAGTTTGTTAAATTAGAAGACTATGATGGAGGCTATGTAAGATTTGGTAATGATGCACCATGTCTGGTGAAAGGTAAAGGATCTATAACACTTCTTGACAATGCTAAATGTGATGATGTATACTGGGTTGAAGGATTTAATTACAATTTGTTGAGTGTAGCACAACTAAACAATACAAGATACCGAATAGAATTTCAGAAAGGAATTGTCAAAGTTCATGACAAGCATGGAAAGTTAGCTGCTATCGGGACACAAACAAAAGGTAATACATTTCATCTTGACTCAACTCAGAACAAGTGTCTTTATGCTAAGATAGATGATACCCGGTTATGGCATAAAAGGTTTTGTCATGTAAATTTTGATAATCTGGTCAAAATAAGTAAGAAGCACCAAGTAAGAGGTCTACCGAATCTGGAAAAACCTGAGAATGCTATGTGTCGAGGATGCCAGATGGGTAAGATGACAAGATCAAGATTTACAAGGAAGTCCTACACTTCTGAAGGAATTTTAGATCTAGTACACACTGATCTTTGTGGTCCCATGAAAGTTCAAAGTTATTATGGTGATAAATATTTTATATTATTTGTGGATGATTACTCAAGGATGATGTCAGTTATGTTTTTAAAAGAAAAATCAGAAGCTTTTCAAATGTTTAAATGGTACAAGGAAAGAGTTGAAAATGAAACAGGAAGACAACTGAAATGTCTTAGATCTAATAGAGGAGGAGAGTTCACTTCTAATGAATTCAACTTATTCTGCAATGATCATGGTATAAAAAGGCAAGTGTCTGCACTGAGAACACCTCAGCAAAATGGGATAGCCGAGAGAAGAAATAGATCAATTGTGGATTGTGCCAGAACTCTGATGATAGAAAAGAGGGTACCTCAAACATTTTGGAGAGAAGCAATCAGCACTGCAGTTTACACCCTGAACCGAGTTCAACTGAAGAAAGGAACTATGAAGACACCATATGAGATCTGGTATGACAAGAAACCTAATGTAAGTTATTTAAAAATCTTTGGAAGTAGATGCTATGTTCACAAAGATGACAGAAATGGAAAGTTTGATCAGAAAAGTGAAGAAGGAACATTTCTTGGTTATTCTTGTAGAAGTAAAGCATTTAAATGTCTAATCAAATCATCTAACAAAATAGTGGGAAGTGCAAATGTAAAAAATTGACGAATTTGCAGAAAGAAATGATGAAGGAAATTCCAAAGAACCAGAAGATTATGAAGAATTTTTTTATGTTCAACCAAGAAGTCCTACCGAGAAAGTTGTTGAAGAAAATAAAGATAGTGTCCAGTTACTGAGTGATGAAGAAGATCATACAGAACCTACCGAGCCTATATTAGCTAAATATGTCAGAAGACATCATGCATAAAGTCAGATTATAGGAGATAAGGATGATCCAGTGATGACAAGGAACAAACTGAGATAGAACACATGTCTGATATCTGAATTTGAACTGATAATAGTTAAAGAGGCATTTAACAATGAAGATTGGGTAAATGCTATGATAGAAGAGATTGATCAGATCAAGAAGAATGACACATGGACACTGATCCCAAGACCGAAGGACAAAAATGTAATTGGTACAAAGTGGATTTTCAGAAACAAGCTAAATGAAAAAGGTGAGGTCATTCGAAACAAAGCAAGACTAGTTTGCAAAGGTTATGCTCAAGAAGAAGGAATAGATTATGGTGAGACTTTTGCACCTATGGCTAGGCTTGAGGGAGTAAGAACATTGTTGGCATATGCTGCTTTCAAAAATTTCAAGGTATATCAAATAGATGTTAAATTTGCATTTTTTAATGGTATACTAGAAGAAGAAGTTTATATAGAACAACCTAAAGGATTTGTTGAAGACAAGAATAAAGATCAGGTATGTAAATTGAACAAAGCTTTATATGGTCTGAAACAAGCACCTAGAGCATGGTATGAAAGACTGCACTCTTACTTAATCAAGATTGGTTTTATAAGGACAAGTGAAAACAACAATATATACATGAAGAATGATAAGGACAATGGAATACTAATCTCAGCCATATTTGTTGATGATATTATTTTTTGTGGTAATGACTCCTTATGCAAGAATTTTGGAAATGAAATGTGCAAAGAATTTGAGATGTCACTAATTGGTGAGATAAAATATTTTATAGGTTTACAGATATTGCAAATGAAAGATGAGATTTTCATTACTCAATCCAAGTACATAAAGGAAATCTTGAAGAAATTTGGAATGGAGGATTCTAAACTAGTAAGTACTCCTATGACTACTAACTGTAAACTATCAAAGAATGATGAATCTACATTTGTCGATGAGACACTTTACTGATCTATGATTAGGAAGTTGCAATATGTTGTGCATAGTAGACTAGATATAGCACATGTAGTAGGTATTGTTGCAAGATTTTCTGTAGATCCCAAGGAAACCCATATGACAGTAATCAAGAGAATTTTCAGATACTTGAGAGGCACTGAAGATTATGGCTTAGTATATGAAAAGAGGAATGATTTTGATTTTAAAGTTTATACTGATGCTGATTGGGTAGGCAACATTAATGACAGGAAAAGCACAAGTGGTGGAGCTTTCTTTTTAGGAGAAAGACTAGTGAGTTGGCCTAGCAAGAAATAAGGATGTATCTCACAGTCAATAGTAGAAGCTGAATATGTTGCTGCAACATTGAATTGCACAAATATAGCATGGATCAAACAACTGTTGGAAGGTATAAATGAGAAAGTTACCAAGCCAGTAACTATATTCTGTGATAATACTAGTGCCATTAACATTTCAAAGAATCCAGTAATGCACTCCAAGACAAAGCATATATCTATAAAGTATCATTATCTCAGAGAAGAAGTTCAAGAGAAGAAAGTTGTGCTGGAATATATCAGTTCAAAGGAGCAATTAGCAGACATCTTCACAAAGCCATTGCCAAGGGACACTTTTGAGTATCTCAGAAACAAGATAGGGGTCCTACCCCTATCTTCTACTCATTGACAGAGTTCGGTGAAAGCATCAATTCGATGAATCTACCAAATATTATGTGTGGATTGATGCTCATTTACGCATTTTAGAAGGTTTTCTAAAGGTGTGCAGGAAATAGTGAATAAAGACAAGTTGCTCTGACCGAGATTGAGATGATACATAGCAAGGAAAATCACTTCACAGGGGAAGAAATCATGACTTAGTTATTTTACTTTTTGCCATTGGTGTCAAAGGGGGAGAAGACTAAATGGTAAAATCCTAAATGAAGAAAATAATAGAAGACTAATGACAGGGGGAGAATATTGCAAAACGGAGAAGACTAAATGCAAGTCACCAGCTCAGGAGCCTAATGAAAAAGGGACAAGACTTCAGAAGATTTTAACAGCTCAAGGATAACAGGAGAAGTCTTACAACAATCTGAATCAAAATCAATTTGAATATCTTGTTGGTATTACCATTTAAAAGTTGGTTTTGCCATCAATGCCAAAGGGGGAGATTGTTGGCATTTCAATAGAAGGAGATTGTTGATATTCATTAAGGATATTGAGAAGGCTGTTGGAGATTATTGATATCACTGAAAAAGGATGATAACTATCTTTATAACATTATTTTGTCATTGATGTCAAGAAATTGATTTTCTGATTCAGTATGATTTTGCCATATCTTGAGAAGATTGATTTGAAGAGAATTAAGATGTCGGTAAAAGAGATAGAAAGAATGTGATGAATAAGGGGAGAAATAAGTTATTCAATGGGCAACTATTACTGAATTAGACAATGATGAGGTCATGATGTTTAGATTGTTTTGATATCCTACATATGTTGTTGAATGTAAGGTTAATACTATACTATGTCACCGAGCAAAGAACCTAGTCGGTAAACCCTAAGGAACCTAGTCGGTAAACCCTAAGGTTATCGATATCGGTTAATGAAGGCAGAATGTCTACCGAGTAAAGTTTAGTATTTACCGAGTTACAACTGAGTTATGATAGAGCGCATTGGATCGATAAAAGCATTATTTAATGAAGGACAATGATTAGCTGGAGATGTATAAATGATTGGTATGTCATGCATAAAGTTTGTTAAGGATCTACGATAATGGAAATTCAAGAGGAAGATCTACAACGCAGATTGAACCACAATAACCTAGCACAAGTTCCTAGAAAGGAATGCAAGTCCCTAGGCAAGGTAAAATATTTTCAGATTGAAGGATACATTGAACCTAGTCAAGATTGAAGATCTGACAGCTAAGATTGATCATGGGAAATGTGATCAAGGAGATTAAGCAGTTAGCAATTGTTTATAAATAAGGAATTGTTGATAAACAATGTATGCGGGCAAGTGTAAGCACAGGGATGCTACATAGTGATTACCGAGCACAGAAGCTTGAAGACCTGTTTGAATAACAGAGTAGAGAGCCCAACACATGGACAAGATAAGTCCTATGACAAGATTGTTTTGAGCAAATAAGAATCTTCTTTAGCATTTTAGATGTGAAGTTGCAGATATATTTTTATTACTGTTATTTTGTAAGTGACTGAAAATCTCTTAACCGAGTGGACTTAACAGTCTTATTTGTAAACCCTCTAGCAAGGTAACATTATAAATGAGTGTTTGAAATCCTTTAACAAGGTCACTTCTAACAAAGTGAAGATCCTAACAGATTTGAGGGAAATCCCTTAACTGGGTCACATCTAGCAATGTGTTTGTAATCTTTAACAGGATTTGCTTTTAACCGAGCATACTCTAGAAGAGTATATTTCTTAGTGGGTCTGAAATCCCACAGTGGTTTTTCCCTATTTGCGTTTCCTCGTTAAATCTAGTGTTATATGTGTTATGATGATTATGTGTTTATGAGTTAGCATGTTTAGCAGTTTTTGGTTATGTTGCTGAAGTATAAGTTACCGAGGTTGAATCTGTTGATTCTATGGAAGATTAAGTTTGTATGATTCACCCCCCCCTCTCATCTTGTTAGCTATTGGCATCAGTACTTTACATTTAGTATCAGAACTTACAGACACAACTAACAAGGTGAACATACTAGAACATGAGTAGGTGAGGGAAGACCAAGTCATCTCCAACAACTACCATTGGGATTAGGACATGCTTAGACCTGTGATACTAGGTGGAGTCAATGTTTGGTACCTGCAATACTGCATCCACCGATAAACACAAAGAACATATATATACAACATCATAGTAGTAGGCAAGTGAAGGAGAATTGCAACACCTTATCATGCTCACAATGAGTGATAAGGCATCGTCCCTTTCATGAAGATAGTCACCCAACACAAACACATCTTATAAAATCATCATCATGAAGTAGGGTTAGTATCATCATCATATATCATTAAATTATATAAATCACATAAGAATCTCGTATACATATAAGTCCATCAAGAAATACCATCCATCAAATAATCATAACATATCATCTATCACATAGATCATCAAAAGTCATCAATATAACACATGTCCATATAGCATCATAAATGTCTACTGCATAGAAATAAAGTCATAACCATCATCATAAGTCTAGATAAGTCTATCAAATCATGAATCAAAATGTAAGTCGAGGAGGGAAACTACACTTACAAAATCATCGAACTACAATCAAGAATACAATGAGCTATGAAAGTAGCATCTACTAATGCCTGATACAGTTCCGGTTAAGCAGTGATGTCTACTATGCAATACAAAACCTTTCCAACCTTCACCTGAATGATATGAATTTATTCACACTTAATCCTTCTCTGATAATGCAAACTTAACCAACCAACGATATCCCATATATCGCCTATGAATTACATGAACAAGTCACCTATAAATACAGATCATCAACGTTATTGACAAGGTCGGCTAAACCCTAAACCCATAAACCCATAATTACAAAATTACATCATATGATACCACTAGACCAATATTATGATTTACATTACATAGCATGGACCTAAATCAAGTAACCAAACAATTATATCTGTCAGAGATTCTGCTAAGACCAAAATCCAACACGCTTCACTTGTCGATAGAAACCCTAAGTGAAAGTCTAACTGGATCCAAATAGGACCACCATAAAAACACACCATCCAAAGAAAAGTCGCCAAATTCTCAGGATAAGATCAAGAAGGACTAGAAGCATGAAATAAACCAATACCATAAGCCAGACCCAAAATCCACTGACCAAGTCACCAAAACAACATACCGATAAAGCTAACCGGGAATGCCAGAAGCCGGTTAAGGCAAAAGCTAGCTAATAAAACCAAGAACAATTCGGTAACTAGAAATACCAAAATCGATAACCAAATCAAGAAATCACTAGAATATAGCAAGCATATAACCATCATAATAAGAATCCAAAACTGATTCTAGAGGCCTGATCATACCAGATCAGAATCACAACCAAAACCAAAATGATCACCAAGACTAATTGGGATAGATCCAACCGAGATAGTCTCTAACTGAGATACAGTGTTGACATCAATAACAACACTTAACTCAATCTAGCATATTGGCAACAAACACATCGAGAGAAAATAGAAAGGATCTTATGGACAAACTCAAGGAGAAAGAAGACCAAAGCATTGATAATCAAGACTTAAAAGACAAAACAGATGAATGTGAAAAAATTGCTAGAGATAATGTAGTCTTGAAGAATGAAATGCAATCCATTGTGATGAAGCTGACAAAGGAAATTGAAGACAAGACAAAGAATCAAGAAAGTTTGACTCAGTCATTAAAGGATAGATCTGATGAATATTGTAGATTAAATTGTGAAAATGACCAGCTAAAGCTTGAATTGATACACTCCAATAATAATAAGAAAGAACTTGAAAGGCAGATCATAATTTTGAGAGATGAGCTTACCACTTCTAATGAGTACAAGAAAAATTCAATGTTAGCTCAGCTAAGCTAGATGAGATGCTACAAAGTTAGCAGAGTAAAGGTGACAAGCAAGGACTTGGATATGAGAAAGGAGAAAGCTCTGGATCTGGTCAAAGCAATGCTAAACCTCATCATCAAAAGAATAAGAGATCTCTACTAAGACAACCTAATGCTTATAAATTCATTGGTAAATACTTTGTTTGCAATAAATTTGGTCATATGACAAGTCAATGCAGAAATAGGGAAAATCAAAATAGTTCATTATTCTCCAGACAAGGTTTCAATTGCAACAAATATGGTCATAATTCAAATGAATGCAGAAGTATGGTAAATAGGAGAAATATGAGATGCTATGCTTGTGGAAGATTTGGACACATTGCTAATCAATGCAAGTCAAGGAGAGATCAAGGTAATTCTAGGCCTACTCGGAGAAACAACAATGTTTGCTATGCTTGCAACAAATCCGGTTACATTGCAAAATTCTATAGAAGTAAGAATATGAACAAGAATGCTCTGGCAGACAAGAATGAGTCAAATAATAAGGGAAAAGTGAAGGTTGAAGAGATCAGAGAGTAGTAGAAGAAGAAATGGGTCAAAAAGGGTGATTTAGATTTAGTGAATGGGTTTGCACCTGAATTCAGTGTTGGAACCTCATCTGGTAACTAAGGGACTTGGCCTTAGGGGGAATCTATTCATGCAGATCCTAAAAAAACCCTATCTAAGATCTATAACTAGTTGCAATAGGTTGTAGATGATTGTGAATGATTGTGCAGTCGATACTGAAGGATCTCCAGAAGACTTCATGCCGATTTGAAACTCTGGAATAATACTCATGAGATACAAAGCATCTAGAAGAGTTAGGGTTGAGAAATTTTTATACCTAAAAGTTAGCTATGTGGTGGATAAAAAGGGGTGATTTAACTCATTTCTCACATTGTGTTCAAAATGAAAGAGAAGGAGAGCTTGGAAAAGAAGACTGTGCTATGAACCCAGAGCTTTGAAGAGAAATGACGATTTCTTGCATTTGGTTGGAGACTAAAAGGTATTTTTAAGAGATATGCCATGTCTCTTAGATATCTAGGAGACTTCAAAATGTCTCTTAGATAATGTCCTTTTAGTCCTCTTTAGAGATTTTATTGTGAGCGTTTTATGAGTCCTAGAGCCATGAAATTAGAGTTGCTCACATTTGAGACCAAATCACGAACTGGGTTGCTCTTAGAATTTTGAAATTTGAAATCTTTTTTGGTCAAAATTTAGCTTTGTAGCATCTAGAATTGACTTTGAAAACTGATCAAACCTTGTCATAAAACTTTGCAACTTGGACCATCATGTAGAAATTTGACCCAAGAATGTAAAACAAAAAATAGCCCTAACAAATTCATCTTGAGGCATAAGATATTGGCTCTCAAAGTTGACCACTGAAGCTATTTTGGTAAAGCACTATTCTGAAAACACTTCAAACTATGAAAAGTTGAAGCTTTGAAAACATATCAAATGAACTCCATTTTTCATGAAAACTTGTGAGAATGTATATGAATGTGACATAAATATATTTTAAAAGTATTTTTTTATGATGATTAATAGGTGCCAAGAAATCAATTATCAAATGGAATGATGGGGCTTTGAAAACTCGTACAAGGGTTCATTGTGACATAGAAAATACCATGGATCAATTAGTTTGATTTCAAATTCATCTAGCTATGAAATATCAATTTTCATAGAAGGCTATTTGAAAGGTTTTTAATATGCAAACTATAACACTATTTCAAGACCCTAAAACATGCCACTTCAAAAATATGTCAAATCTAATGGTGGGGGGACACAAATGAACACACATAATAATTTATTATATATGAACATGACTTCCTAGTGATTTGACCTAATTGTTGGTATTATGGATGACATTTTCATGTGTTGCCTTGGTTTTGTCATTGATGTCAACAGTTGTCTTCTTGGAGGTTTACATTATGTTCACCCGTATGGTTAGTGACTTATGCACAGTCACCAGTATATGTTCACCAGTAGGTTAGATTATTCACTGGAAGCGATGATGACTTGTTATCATATGGAGATCATTTGGTTATGTCAAAGACATGGATTGGAAGTTTGGATTTGGTTTTTTTCTTATTGGTCTAATCGGGTTGACCAATTTGCCTTTACCGGCAGATAGGTCTAGGTTATGGACCGGTACATGTTATCTATTCCAGATCAGAATGACACATTATGGAGATTGTTTATTGATTGAATAACTTGGTAAATGTATTGAGCCGACATGTTGTATCGCATCAAAGACTTATTTATAATTGATTTAATTGTAATATCTTTAGTGAGCCGACCTATTCATTTGGTCTTAGGTTTTGTAAATATGATTGTAAGATCTTATTGAAGATTGTAGTAATGATGATGAGTGTGTATTGAAGAGCTAAAATAAGCAGATCCTTGTGTGAATCACGCAGACATTATTTCAAGGTTGAAGGAAGGTTATGAAGGTGTTTTAAGGTGTTTTAACACTCATGTTCAGAGCTTAACCAATATTGAATCCAGCATTGCAGATGCTATTTTGAGTAGTAAATTATCATTGGATTTAATCATCCAATTGTGTAGTCAGTGTGACTCCTATTTTGTGATTGAGCAATGAGCTCTAGGCAGATGGCCTTTCTGCATGTGCAGACCCCATTTGTATACACATACTATCTACAGTAGTATCATCTGATTGTGGGTAAGGTTTCCCACTGCGGTTTTTCCCTTACTGGGTTTCCATGTCAAAATATATGTGTTATGTGTTGTGGATGTTGTTTCTCTTTATGTTTCATGAATTAAGTTATACTGGTACTTCTATATCTGATAATTTGTTTTACTAGCACTTAACTTTGGTTTACCGACATTAAGGTTAAATTGGAATTGTTGTTCTCAAATTTTGATTCCCTCTAACATCCCTGGTAATAAAATAATAAACTCTGTCTGAAGAAGAGAGATCAAAGAGAAGGAAAACTTTAGAGCAACATATGACAAGGTTTTACGACCTTCTACACTTCGAACTTATAAAACGTTCAGGCGGGTATACCCTAGGTGAATTCTTTCACACTTTTAAACAAAACCCACAGTAACCATTGTCCCAAAAACCAGTGGATTTCATCGCCTTAGAACTTATTGAAACAGAGAAATAAAACTTAAATTCATGTTCAGTATTGACCTACAAGATATGCAGAAGAAAACTACAACAGATATCAGTGCCTTATCTAGGCCACAAAGTCATCTAAGTTTCTACAATACTCCCACAATCAAATATCCCCACACATCCCATCACCTCGGCTTCTATAAAACCCCACATATGCCTAACATACGTAAGAATTACCCTTAGCAAAACTAGCTTGCATTTATCAAATTCAAAGTCTTCAACAAAGAATTTACTGACAGAAGTGCTTCATGCATATTTAATTTCCCTCCTGAAGAGAAAAGCTAAGAAACTCTCCTATTTAAGATTGCCTTACAACCCATATTCAAATGAATAACCCTAGATTATTCAAATCGAAAACAATAAATATTTGCAAACACATTTGAAGACAACACAAATTCTAGGATCAAAGTTGATGGTTTGTATATTGATATTATCTCAGAAAATATTACAAAAAAAACATTTGGATGTTCTTCATGATATTTGGAAAAGAGCTCAGATTAATTTCTGGAGCATTTCTTTACAATTCCTTGCGATGCCCTTACATTGGTCCTGGTATCCATTTATAATCATGGATGCAAACAAGCTTTGGACCATCCATCCAAAAAGTTTGTTACAAAACACTACTTCACTCAAGAAGACGTTACATGTCCTTTTCTTCTTCAACAGCCTCTTTAGTTGGTGGCTCCTCCGCAATATCCTCTAACCATTCAAGAGCGCCTTCTAACTATTCTGGAATGTGTTCTAACTGTTTCGGAGCATCTTCTTCTTGAACCTCCACATCGGCCACCGCATACTTTTGGGACCATCCTTGGAAAACATCATCATTAGACCACGAGTGGCCAATAATTTTTTTATTCAACTTTAACAACTTTTTCTAGGTGTTCCTCACTTTCCTTACCTCTGAATCCAAAAACCCATAATGAGAATTGATCTTCTCTATTTCCTGAATTGTTTTAACAAAGAAAGAGGTGTCATCTTTATTGATTATCTCATTTACCCTTAAGGATAAATTAGCCCCTAACTCATCTAGCCATGCCTGTTTATCCTTTAACTGATTCTGGTTGACAAAACCTCCAGGGAACAATGCAAATTTATGCTCGGTATATTCTTTCCAATATAAATTAGCTTTTCTTTCCACATTAGCTCTTTTTTCAGCCAACTTTGTCAATTCTTTTGCCAACTTACATGTAGACTTGATAATGACATCAGCCTCTGCCTCATCATATGATGCACACACCAGTTCTAAGTCCATTTCCCTGGGCAACCATTTATTCATAATAGGCTGTAAAATAGCCTTATCCTCATCCAACTCATTAAGAGTATCCAAAATTCTTTTCATATTGAGATATACTGTAGGAGCATCAACAGTGTCAGCAAAGCTTGAAATTGTTGCCTTTATCTTCTCCTCATACTTGCTTGCAAATAAGGCTTGGGCCTATTTCAACTTTTCCATTTCATGTTGATAAGTCTCAGCCGGTTGGAAACCAGAAGGTATAGGAGAAGGGGGGAATTCTATAATTGGACTAGTAGGTGGGGGTCTTGCTGGAGAGAAAGCGATCATCAATGTTGAAGGCTCACCTTGATGATGTTGATTTGCCAATTGGCTCTGGAGTTTAGTGATGATGCTGTCCCTATTGGCTATTCCTTCCTTAGCTTCATTATAAGCTTTTAAAATAGTCTCCAACTTCAATTGGAGAGTAGCCTTTTCTTGGGCTTCTTTCTCTACTACTACCACATTAAACTTTACAGTTTCTAGAATAGTACTAGCTGCCTCCACCACTCTTGTGTCCTAAACCCTCTCGACAATCATTCCTCCAAAGAGGCTAGAATCTGAGGTATTTTTCTTCCTCCTGTTCTCATCTTTATTTAATGACCACGGGACAAGAGCAACTTTATCCTTGTTGAAGGTCACACCTTCCATTGGCTTTGTTTCCTTTCTTACTACATCAAGGATCAATGCATCAGCTATGTCCCATTCATGGAGAATTAACACAGCAGCTTTATCCAACATATCCCTCCCTTTCTTAGGGGTGATTGCTTTGAACTCCTCCATCATTTCTTGCTTAACTTCTACTTCTACTTGGGCTGAATCTTTGAGAGGCTGCTCATTTACCCTTTTCTCACATATGATCTTGAATTGATCAATGTTCTATTTCCAAAGAAATTGTAGAAAAGCTCCTAATGTGACGAAGTTGCTATCAGCTAGGAATTCTTCACTAGCTTGCTTAACAGTAAGGTCTATACATCTTGACACTGTAGTTGATAACCTATATGGTTTAAAGAAATCTTCAAAGAATCTCCATCCACCCTTAGTGATTAAAAAATGGTGTGCCATGGTAACAGTTGGGAAAATAGTCCCCTTACCTCTATTAGTCAACTCAGCTTCTTGCACCCCTCCAATCTGTCTTAACACTTCTACAATCCCTATTTTCAATGGCACCTGATAGGGTTGTAAATAAGGGGTGCCTCTAAATCCAAACACTCTGAAAACAATAGACACAGGGTACAAATAGATGTCTCCCCAATTGTGAGAAATCTTGATATCCTCTGCAAACTCCTTAGGTCTAATAAATTCCAAAAGAGCTTTAGGAATTCTAGGGTTTTCTCTACATAAGAGGATTCTGATCTTAGATGCAAAGCATCTATCAAACTTTAGATAACTTGCATCCTCTCTATCCCATGATAAAATAGTACTCCATAATTGTACTGGCATTTCCTCATTATCCTTGACCTTAACCAGGTCCATCTCCTTTGCAAAGTAATCAACACCCTTGAACAAGAACATGTGCATTAACATAGAATACCATCCAAATGGCTTGTCAACCATACCATTCTTGATTCCTACTAACCCTTTATGAATGGCATCAGCGAGGTATGAAGCATAATCAAATGTAATGGCCAAAGAAAGATCCAAAATTTGGGCAATCATCAACATATAATGGGTTGGCATATTCTTTTCAGCATCTTCCCCAAAGATCTGGCATAAGGCCCAATACATACCCTTAGCTCTCAAGGTGAATAAATTGAGGGAGAATGGTTCCATTGTGCTGGGGTCTACAACTATCAACCCCCCTATCTTCACAAAGAACTCTCTTAATGGGCCATTCCTAAGATGATCCCTCTGTGTATTGTAAATATGGGCTAATGATTCAAAATCAATAGGCTCTAACAAATTGGAGGATTCACTGAGTTTAAAAGCTTTTCTGAATTCATCTTCTTTGATTTCAATCAGGACTGACCCCTTTATGTTCCAGATGCACCTTGCCACAGAGTCATAATTGTGTGTAATCAAAGTTAATAGGTCTGTATCCATAAGAACACTTAGGACCACAAGCTTTCCTACATCCTAATTTTTAGACGAGGGTGTTTGGGTACTAATTCTTTGATCTTAGCCCCAGCATTGGTGGACATAGTTAATTGTTCTAAAAAATCATCACATACATTTCATTCTTGGTAGTCCACCTTCCCGGTGAATTCTCTTCTAGATGCCATTTTGGACAAGCAACTACACCACTAGCACTTAGTAGAGACCTCTAACAAAGTAATTCACATGGCAAATATTTGAGAACAAATCAGAGTTATCAAGAAAAGCACAAAAAACCTGATTATTCGCTTGAAGAAAATCGCTTTGCAACAATTCGCTCTGCAACAAACTTCGATGAAATGATATTAGCAATGAAGTTGATATGGACTACAGAAGACAAGTTGGCATTTAAGTTTTTTAGGAATTAACTCCGCATGCTTCGGCTTTCTTTTCATAATTTAATTCACCAAATCAAATTGAAAATTGGCTCTAATGGGTCATGATTCCTCTGAGTCTTTCCTCTGTTTCACTCTTTCGCTATTTCGCAGAGCATAAAATCGACGCTCTTTTCTTTCACAAAGCAATGCTGGCCATTGGATCATGGGAACTTGCATTGTCTTTACCTCCGCTTAATCTCTCTGCTTAAGTTCTGGGCCCTACCATCTTTTCGCCACTTTGCAATAGTTAACAATCGAGCACCTCCCCTTCACGAAGCCGTGCCAAGCGTTAGATCTAACTCAAGTTACCCAACCTTTAATTCCAACCAAGACCGCCAATTTTTCTAACTAATTGCGTCTTACCCTGACTGTTAGCGGTTTTCGCCATTTCACTGATGTTAATCTATGGGCATCTTCGGGCCATGAATCAACGAGAATCGTTTGATCAATCCTGGGATGAATGCCTTTTAAGTGGGCCCTGCATCCATGAATCACTTACCCCATCTTTTCATCAGTAAATACAGGCCACATGGCAGTCGACCATTAGCCATGGCAACTCGCTTGGGTTCCATTTTGGATCTACCACGTGCCATCTTTCATTACTCCCACATAACCGCCGGTTACACCTTTGTGGGCCCTTGACAATCTTTTAGAACTATGTGTCACTTGACATGTCCCTATCGAGCTCCACAAAAGTAGCAGCTATTTGCCACATCACAGCTACGTGTGACTTCCACCTGTCTTTCACGACTTCGCAAACACTAATCATCATTCAACTTGTGGCCACAAAATCACAAGAACCATTGGATCAAAACAGAGTTAATCAGTCTTTAACTTCATGCTTAGCCTGCCCTTTGGGCCCACCAACCCTTTTCGCAACTTTGTGATAGGTAAACCATGTTTAGCTTGATCTCACGAAATCATGCTATCCATCTGATTAGATGGGATTTGACCGGTATTTAGCTTTGACTTGAACCTATGTGCCAGGTCCACCTTTCTGCCTTTCGCTACTTCGTGATAGATAAATTGTGAGCACTTTTAGATTGCGAATCAACACGGACCGTCAGATCAATAGAAAGCTGCATGATGCATACAAGGCCCGATATACATTTAGAAAAAGGCATATTTAAAAGAGAGAATTAAACCATTTGAAGGGACCGCCTAGGTAAATTACAAGGGGGGGGGTACTTTTTCACGACAAAGGGACCCATTACTTAAGTGAATAAAGTAATGCAGAAACAGAAGCCAAAGGGTCTTCATCAGTCATTAAAGTGATTTAAAACCTAAACCCTAAACCCATTTGGACTTGAAACAGTCTTGAAGCAACAAGAACATACCAGACTCAAGAAACACTACAGACAGCCAATAATGGAAAAAGCATACCCATTTTTTAAACAGTGATAATAGCGACTCTGACTGGGGACGGTTGATCGCAAGGTCAACACAAGAACTTAGAAAACTCTGGAGAGACAAACCAAAACACAAGCCCAAAAAACAAGCAACATAAAGAAAACAAATATATACAAACAAAGGACCTACTATGCATGGACTTCAAGAGAAGTAGTGTTTCAGGAATTGTCCATGCACTAGGAATTCCTGTACTTCATCATTCATATTCTTCAAAAAATATGAATCCTTTCCATTTTGATCACAAACCACAGAAGGGCCAATCCATAATGACTCAAACTTTTTATGCTTTCCCTTGTCTTGTTCTTTTGCATTCCACTAAAGAACAACATCACTGATTTGAAACTTTCTCAATGATGTCCTTTTACCAAATAGATATTTGGACTGCAATTGGATCTTCAGATTTCTCTTATGAGCTAGAGTTCTAATCTCTTCCACCTCCACTATCTGAATCATTCGGTTCTCCATAGGTTCAGATAGCTCCATGTCTTCAACTTGCAAGAATTTATAAACTAGAAGAAGATTGTTTATTGGCAGTCTAGCTTGTGTACCATAAACCAATTCAAAAGGTGACATTCCAATGGCCTTCTTGACAGTTACTCTGTCAGCCCACAAGGCTAATTTCAACTTTTGATCCCAAGACCTCTTGTTCTCTTCTAGGATTTTCTTGATGATGTTCAAGAGGCTTTTATTACCAGATTCAGCTTGTCCTTTTCCCTGAGGATGATAGTGTGAAGAGTAAGACATGATTATTCCATGACTGGTACAAAATCCAACAAACTCTTCTGACCTAAAACTCATGGCATTGTCCATTACTATTTGCAGGGATTCCAAATCTAGTTATAACATTATACATCAGGAAGTCAATGACAACTTTACTTGTAGCTAATCTTGTGGGAATAGCTTCAATACATTTAGTAAAATAATCAGTGGCTACTACGATCCATCTATGACCTCTTCTTGATCTCTCAACAATCTCTCCAATTAAGTCAATGCCCCATTGGACAAAAGGGGCTTCCATTGTGATTGGATTTAGGGGTAAAGATCCTTCATACTTCAATTTGGATGAAATTTTTTGACATGGGTCACATTTCCTGACATGTTCATGAGCATCCTTGAATAAGGTAGGCCAATAGTACCCAGCCTGGATTATCTTACCAGCAGTTGTCTTAGCAGAGTAATGGCCTCCACATACTCCATCATGCATTTCAATCAACACCCTTTTAGCCTGGAATTCATCCAAACACATTAGGAGTCCTCCATCTCATTTTCTCCAAAACAGATCACCTTGAATGAGAACATATTTTTGTGACTTGAGTTTTAGAGTTCTTCTTTGATTATGTGTCATTCCTTCTGAAAATGTAGCATCTCTTAAAAATCAGACTATCTTTGAATACCAAGGTTGCCTTTCAATACTGGTGACCATGGTGTTATCAACTTCAACATTATTTACCTCGATATCAAGAAGATTTGATTCAGTCATGAGCTTTGCAAGGCCTAAACCTCTTACCAATTTAGTAATCTTTATCTCTAAATCAAACTCTTGAATCCTATTTATCCATCTGCACCTTTTTCCTGTGACCTCAGATTGGGATAATATGTCCTTGACTGCAGCATGTGGAACATAAGCAACTACTTGTACACTTACCAAGTAGGGTCTAAAAGCCTTGACAGCTTTAACCAAAGCATATGCCTGTTTTTCCATGATTTCATATCTTAATTCTGCTGCCTGTAAAGACTTACTATAGAAGGCTATGGGATGTTCATGTCCCTCATTATCCTTTTGCAACAACACTGTAGCTACTGTATGATATGAAGCAAAAGAGAACAAAGAGAAGGGTTTACTATAATCCGAGGACTTCAACACAGGTGCTTCCTGAATGGCCTTTTTAATTTCAGCAAAAGCCTTTGAGGCTTCTTGATCCCAACAAAACTTGGTATCCTTCTTGAGCAACTTGAAAATGGGCTTAACTATCTCTGCAAAGTTTGCAATGAATCTTCTAACAAAATTTACTTTGCCTAAAAAGGATTGAATACCTTTAACACTCTTCAGTTCAGGCACTTTGTTTATTGCTTCAATCCTTTCAGGGTCTATTCTTACCCCTTCCTTGGAGACAATATGCCCTAGCAACTTCCCTTGAGCAACAACAAAATGACACTTCTTGGGGTTTAATGACACACCAAAATCTAAAGCCTTATTGAACACCTTTTCCAAATGTCCACAGTGATCATCAACCCTTTTGGAGAAGCATGTTAAATCATCTTGGTACACTACCATGATGATATTAATGAATTCTTTGAAGGCTACATCCATAGCTCTCTGGAATGTGGCTCCAACATTTTTTAATCCAAAAGGCATTCTAACATAAACATATGTTCCCCAAGGGGTGGTGAAAGTGGTTTTGAATTGCTTAGATTCCTTCACTAACACCTGATTATACCCTAAGAAACCGTCCATCATTGACAAAATATCACAACCAGTTACTCTCTACAGCATAGCTTCCATATTGGGAGAAGAATAATTATCCTTCAAGGAAGCAACATTTAAATTTTTGAAATCAACACACAATCTTATGTCCCCATTCTTCTTTCTTACTGGGACCAAATTGGAGACCCATGAAGAATGTCTTATAGGTTTAATAATCCCTTCTTCTCTTAGCTTGGATAATTCTTGCTGCATCTTATCTTCTAACAAGGGATTAATAGGTCTCTGCTTTTGTCTGAAAGGCTTAGCATTTGGAAGTAAAGGAACTTCATGCTAAAACAAGTCTTGTCTATACGCCTTTAGGTCTTCATAAGACCAAGCAAACACATGCTTATACCTTTTCAATAAATTAATGAGATTAGCTCTTACATGAGGAGGCAAGTTTTTTCCAATGTATACCAACTTAGGGGATGATTCAGTCCCTAAGTTTACTTCCTCCAAGTCTTCTGACTTGGTAGTAGATTGCTAATGCAGGTGACTATCATTATAACTAAACATGCCCTCAAGCTCTACCAACCCCTTAGGTATCTCATTTGTTTCCAACTAAACCAAGTCATTTCTGAATACTATCTCTCTATTATCAACCACCTCCACCAATGCATTGCAGTCAATCTTCTATCCATCATAATCATCTATTAATTGTATGAACCTAAGAATATCTTCATCATCAGCAAAAACTTGCCAATTATACACATTGTCAGGGATGGTCGGCCTAGACTTTATTTCCATAGTGGATATACCAGTTAGTGTTGCATCATCATCCTTTAATGCAACATTAGCTAAGAAGTCTGCCATGATATTCTTTGATCTTTCTATCCAATTGATAGAAAATGCACTAAAATGCTCAATAACATCCGAGACTGCATGTTTATATCTTTTCAATCTATCATTTTTTGATGCATATTTGGATCTTACCTGAGAGACAACCAATTCTGAATCTCCTAAAACTTTCAATAGTTGGATTCCGTGCCTCTTTGCAACCTCAAGCCCCAATAACAGGGCTTCATACTTTGCAGTATTATTTGTGCACTGGAAAGCCAATAAGAAAGAATACTTAAAAGTTATACCTGATGGGGATACAAAAAGAACCCCTGCTCCAGATCCTTCTTTGGAGCAAGCTCCATCAAAGTACATTTTCCATAGACCATGCTGTTGTGATTCTAATTAGATCACAATGGGGTCAGTATTCTTTAACTGAGGTAAAATTGGTTGTAGTCTAAAATTATCAAGATCTACATCAATCATACAATTGAGCATATTAGGATCTACATTTTCAATTACTCTAGGAGCACATGGTTCTCTATACAACTTGACCTGATTCCCATTGATTGGGATGGTAGCATAAGATAAGTCCAATTGGACATTTCCTCCTACTGCTGTTGCCCACTGCCTGGATAACAACATGCCATAATGAGGCTTAGTATCAGTGACAATAACATCCATTTTATAGGTTGCTTCAGGGAATGCTGCTATCTTCACTTCAACATCTTTAATTGTACCTATCATAGGCACTTCTCTGTTATCCATAGCGTAACATTTCCCATACACTGTAGTCACTGATAATCCTAATTCTTTCATAACACCATAAAGCATTACATTAGCAGTTGCACTTAAATCTATCACACAATTTTTAATCAACCGGTTATTCACTAATAAAGTGACATAAAAAGGATCTACCTATGATGGTTCTCGAGTAATAGTTGTTCCACATAAACCTCTGGGGTTTGGAACTCTTGGTCCTTTCCATTTTTAACTGAACTGGTGGGTAAAACTGTGTTACTGTCAGATATGTTAGAAAATAAAGACAATGTTGCTTCCCTATGTTCTTTTATTTTCAATAATTCTATTAATGGGACAGTAATTTTCATTTGTGTAAGAACTTGAGCCATGTCAAATGTGGAATTACTGCTCAATTCGGTATTAGCTCTAACTCTTTCTGCCTTAGGTTGACTTGCCTTCTTTGTTGTGGTAGCTCCTTGTGTATCATTAGTATTATTGTCACCTGTACTCTTGGGTACATCTTTAATTTGATCTTTCTTTTCTTGACCCATTTGAGGGGGAATGGCACTACTTGTTGTCTTTTTCTAAATAACCTCTTTTATAAACATGGAACCGGGTTCACCCTGATCACTATCTTTTCTGGTGCTCCTTAGGTTGTAATTGTGCTTTGCCTTAGCTATAGCAGCCTTGGTGAGATTTTTCACTTCTTCATCACTAGGTCTTCTAAGATGAACTTCTTCATCTTCAATGGTTACCACATTCAGTGTAGGATGCCAATCAAGTGTTAGTTGTCCTTGGTAGGACCTTTTGTTGTCCAGCACATCACAGTCACTAAATTCACTCTGCAGAGACTCCTCATCACTTTCTATAACAGTCTCAAACATGTTAATATCAGGCTCAACCTCTTGTTTCATGGACTCTTCTAAGGCTTGAGAAACTGCACACTGATGAGGGGAATGTGGCCCATCACAAGCAATACACCAAGGAGTGCTCTCCATGTTATGAATATTTTTTCCTTTCAAAGAATCAGGGGTGTCTTGGCTCTAAGCAATCTTAGGCTTCTCATTCTAAGGCTTGCCATCCTTCCAGTTGGTGTTATAAGGCATATCATGCAATCTGGGAGGTTTATCTTGCCAATTGTAGTAAGGCTTATCATTGTTATTTACTTTAGCAGTTAGATCCTTCATACCAGTGACTAAATTTTCTATCTTATCCTCCTCCTTAACAACTTTGTTTGATTGTTGTTTTGTTTCTTACCACAGCCTACCATCAGTTCTTCTTCCCAGTTTTCCAGATGCCTTCCTATTGCTCTCCACATTAATAGCAATTCTAAATGCATCTCTTAAGCTATGTGGATTTTTATCCCTCAGGATATAAGCCATTTTGGAATCAAATGCATTGTAATAAGTGTTCAAGCACATATTATCATCACATATTATCATCTAACCTCATTACCTGATACAACCTATGCATGGCTTTCTGAAACCTAGCATTGAAATTAGTGACCATTTCATTATCAGATTTTCTGATATTATTAAATTCATTAAGCATGAAACTTACATTTGTTTTGTCACCATACTGCTCTTGAAAGCAATTTTTAAAGTCCTCCCAAGACCCAATGCTACTAATAGGGAGACCTCTATACCAATCTCTCGCATCATCTATTAGGGACTGGACAAAGAGTTTCATTATAACATCTTCATCCACTATCTCATAATCATTTATCAGGTCACCAAAAGATTTTAAATGTTCCTCTGCACTAATTGCATTGTTTCCAACAAACTTAGGGAGTCTGTCTCTTAACTCAGTTGGAACATGGTTAGGATATCCAGGGATTCCATCAAAAAATAACTACCTCTACTACTCTAAGTTGATGGGTCTTCTCTGGAATGGGTTAACGGAACTATTATTACCCATGTTCATTTTCATATTGGGGCTTGAGTTTGAGAGATCTGGTTATTTTGATTAATAACAGGGGCTTGACTAACTGTTGCTACATTAACAGGCAAGGTGGGTTGTGTTGTCCTCAAAATTTGATTCCCTTCAATGTCCTTAGGATAATATGGTCTAAACTGGGTGCAGAGAAAACATCAAAGATAAGGAAATTCCATAGACAACATATGACAAGGTTTGATTAGACCTTCTACACTTCGGGCTTCCTTAGAGCCCAGGTGGGTATACCTTTGTGAATTAATTTCACACTTTTAAACAATAAACCCACAGCAAACCAGTCCAGAAAACCAATGGATTTATTCACCTTGAAATCAACTGAAGACAAAGAATAGAAACTGTACTTAACTTCAGCATTTTTTATCAACAAAGTATGCAATAGACAACCTCGATTAATACCAGTGCCTTATCCAAAGTTACAGAGTCACCTGAACTCAAATAAAACTCCTGAAACAATATATCTTCATGCTTCCCGTCGGCTTGGTTTCCACTAATCCTGATATATGCCTGACACATACAAGAATTCAATCATTCTAGACTAAGCTATGGTCCTCAAAATTCAAAGTTCCTTCCAAAGAATTTACTGGTATGAGTGATCCCGCGTATTTAATTTCCCTCCTAAAGAGAAAAGCTAACAAACACTTATACTGAGATTGCTTTGCAATTCCATTTAAACTAAACAACCCTGGATTATTCAGAATAAAGACAGTAAATAAATTTGTGAACAAACTTGAAGACAACACATAGCTTTACTCAAAACCGATGGCCTGCATATTGATATTCATTTCAAGAAATATTACAAGAAATTCTGATTCTCCATTAAACTTTGAAAAAACTCAAATAAATTTCTGCAGCGTTTTCTTACAAAAAACTTGTGATGATCTTTTCCTCTAGTCCTGGTATCCATTTATAACATGGATGCACAAAGCTTCGGACTTCTCGAGGAGAGTTTGTTACAATTATTTCAAAAATTGAAGAGATTACAATTTTTGCGTAAAAGCAATTATGCGCTCTTTTCAGCCTCTGCAGTTTGTTCAACGGGCTGTTCGGTTGCAACCTCTTCTATCTTTTCAGGGGTGCTCTCCAACTGCTCCGGATCATGGGTGGAATATTTAACTTCCCACTCATTATATGTCTCTTCTGTCGGCCATGAAAAATTAATCACATCATCTTTATTTTTAGTCAACCTTTTCCAAGAATTCCTCAGTTTGTTGACTTCTGAATTAAGAAAACCATAATGTGACTTAATTTTTTCTATCTCTTGTATTGTCACGACAAAGAAAGAAGTATCATCAAGATCAATGATTCCTTTGACTCTTGCTGACAATTTGGCTTCTATATCCTTAAGCCATATCTGCTTGTCTTTTAACTGATCCGGATTGTCAAAAGTTCCTGGGAGCAACTCACAAACTTGATCAGTGTATTCCTTCTTAAGCAATTTGAACCCTTCTATCCACATTATCCACTTCTGTTGCCAATTGCAATAAGACCTTAGTGACATCAGAAGTGGATTTGATAATGGGATTAGCTCTTGCTTCATCACAGGATACACACATGAACTCTAGATCTTGCTCCCTAGGTCTCCATCTGTCAAAAATGGGTGTCAAAATTGCCTTATCTCTTCTCAGCTCATTCCATATCTCTATAATCTTTCCCATGTTGTTGTAGAGCAATGAGGCATTTATTGTCTCTGCAAAACTGGAGATTGTGGCCCTTACTTTCTCCTCATATTTCCCTACATACAAGGCCTGAGCTTGTTTCAGGTTTTCTAATTCTTGAGGAGTAATCTCAATCATTTGGGAGCTGGAAGGTGCTGGGGATAGTGGAAATTTGATGATAGGGCTTGTAGGTGGAGGTCTTGCAGGAGAGGAGGAAATCATCAATGTTGAAGGCTCACCTTGTTGGTGTTGTCCCATCAACTGGCTTTGTAATCTAGCAATGATGCTATCTTTACCTCTCACCTCCTCCTTGGCATTATTGAAGGCCTTCAAAACTGTTTCCAACTTAATTTGGAGGGCCTCCTTTTCTTTGGCTTCCTTTTCAGCCACTGCAACACTGAATTTTGCAGTTTCTAGCACAGTGCTAGCAGCCTCTACTACCCCTGTACTCTACACTCTTTTTACCATCAATCCACCAAGGTGACTTGACCCTGGGGTGTCTTTACTTTTCTTGTCCTCATTTCTCTTGAGGGACCACATAACTAATGCAGCATTATCCTTACTGAATGTAACCCCTTCCATGGGTTTAGTTTCTTTTCTTACTGCATCTAGCACCAGAGCATCAGCAATATCCCACTCTGGTAAGATGAGCACTCCAGCTTGTGCTACTAGATCTCTTCCCTATTCAAGAGTGATGGTTTTGAATTCTTCCATCATCTCCTATTTTATTTCTTCCTCCACTGAGGCTGGGTCTTTATCAGGCTGCTCAGCCTTCCTTGTCTCACATCTAGCATTATATCTATTTATATGTTGTTTCCAAATGAACTGCATGAATGCTTCTGATGTAACAAAGTTGTCATCAGCTAAAAAGGCATTATTTGCCTTTTTTATCTCAGGATCCCACTCCTGGCCTTTAAGTTCAGTAGAGGTGATGTCCATTTCAGCATCAATGGGCTCTTCTGGCATTCCCTCCTCCACTTCATCATAGGTGTATGCGATTTCACCCAAGCTACCCAACTGCAAGAGGTATTCGGCTACTGCTTGTTCATCTCCTATATGGATAGGGGATTGGGATGGAGAATACAAAGGTGTATCTGATTGCACTTCCTTCCCCACCCTTTGCTTCTTTGGGCTATCCTGGATGTGAATGACATCTTGTACCTTCCTCTTTCCTTTGGATGTGGAGGGCTCCCCTGTTGTAGGCACTAGCATACTGTAACCTGATTTCTTGTGCAATGTGTAATCACCAGGAGGAATTGCTTTGGTGGAAGCTGATTTGCTCAGGATCATTCTAGCCTTTTCAGGGTTACTCTTAATCACAACTTCCCTCTTCTCCTTCAGTGTTTGCATCACATCTTCAAAACAAACAATCAAAAATTTTATTTTTTCTTCCAATGGGAAGAAGTTAGACAATGGGTCATAGCTAGCATCAAATTGATGCACAAAATCCAAGGCTTTCTTGTAAGCCACCCACTTTTCTTTCCTTAATTCCTGCTCATCCAAATCAAATTCATTTCTGATGAGGTCTTTAGGAAATTGGAATTGATGAGGCCTACCTCTGCATGCTACCTTCTTCCTGAACACACCATTGAAGAAGTCCTCTGGATCAGCACACTTGGACACTGTAGTGGATAAATGGTAAGGTTTGAGGAAATCCTCAAAGCAATTCTAGCCTCCCTTTGTAATTACGAATTGGTGGGCTATGGTAGCTGCAGGGAAAATAGTCCCTTTGCCTCTGCCTGTTAACTCTGCTTCTTGTAGGCCACCAATTTGCCTAAGGATCTCCGCTATTCCCACTTTGAGAGGGACCTGGTAAGGTAACAAAAATGGAGTACCCCTGAAACCAAAAACTTTGAAAACTGTGGAGACTGGATATAAATACATGTCGCCCCAGTTATGAACAATTTTGATGTTCTCTGCGAATTCTTTTGGCCTTATGAATTCCAGAAGAACTTTGGGGACTCTTGGGTTATCAGAGCAAAGGAGAGTCCTTATTTTAGATGCAAAATATTTATCAAACTTTAGGAAACTAGCATCCTCTCTGTCCCATGACAACACAGTACTCCATAATTGTATTGGCATTTTCTCTCCTTCCTTCTCTTTAACTAGGTCCAGTCCACTAGCAAAATAATCACCACCTTTGAAGAGAAAAAGGTGCATTAAGAGCGAATACCATCCAAAAGGTCTATCCACCTTTCCATTCTTTATTCCTATCAACCCTCCATGGATAGCATCGGCAATAAAAGAAGCATAATCAAATGTGATAGCAAGAGAAGGATTCAAAATTTGAACAATCATTAGCAAGTAGTGATTTGGCATATTTGCTTCAGCATCCTCTCCTAGAACTTGGCAAAGTGCCCAATACATTCCTTTAGCCCTCAAGGTAAACATACTCAATGAGAAAGGCTCTTGCGTATTGGGTCCTACAACTGCTAACCCTCCTATTTTCAGAAAAAGTTCTTTAAGAGGCCCATTCCTGAGATGACTTCTCTATGCACTGTATACTTGGGCTAATGATGTAAAATTTATGGGTTCCAGGAAGTTTGTGAACTCATTGAGTCTGAATGTTGTCCTAAATTCCTCAGCATTAATTTCCACAAGGGTTTTCCCATTTATATCCCGGATGCATCTTGTTACTGGATCATAATTTAATGCCATTTGGGTTAACAAGTCTGTATCCATGAATACCCCTGGGACTACCAACTTCCCAACATCTAGCTCCCAAATACTGTTTTGAGGGGCAGGAGAATTTCTCATTCCAAATCCGACTTTAAATAACCCCAACCCGGACAGTCCCACTTGTGGGTCTCTCAGCCAATAACCCTTGTCATACAATCCTTCTCCTATCTTCAAACGGGGAGCCCTGGGCACTAACTCTTTGGCCTTTGATGCCTGGTTAGTTGACAATGTCAACTGTTCTAAAAAATCATCACATACACTTCTTTCTAAATAATTAACCTTGCCGGAAAATTCCCTTTTAGGAGCCATTTGAAAACGCAAGAAAATGAATATCACTCTTAAACAATCCTACAACATGAGAATGATTTTACTTAAAACACCACACAAGAATTGCTACAACATATGAGAGAACCTGATGCTTGCTTGAAGGAATTTGCTCTGCAACTGAACCGCCTGCTCTGTATCTGAAAAAGATAACTCTGCATCTGCTCTTCTGCAAAATCTTTTGAAAGATATCTTCACTTGGTTGTTAGGAAATCAAATACTTGTACTCAGGGCCTTAACTATGACACTAATTCCGCATGCTTCAGCTGTCCCTTCAAAATCGAATTCATACAAGAATTCATATTTTTCGCTCTAACGGGTCATAACATTCCTGCAAGTGTTTCACTGTTACCTTTTCGTTACTGACGGCTTTGTCTTTAATCTGGGTCCCGCTTTTCTATTGGCTACATAATACCACGTGGCATCGAATCATTGGCCTTAAAATTCCCTTCGCATTCTATTTGATACTAGCCGCGTGTCTTTTTTTTACAACAACATTTCCACCTTGGCGGGCCCACACTTTCTTGTTTGACCACGTGTCATCATGACACGTGGACGGTTCTTGTTCATTCTCACTATTTCGCGGGCTTAAAGGGTGAGCACTTTACCCTTGCAAAATAGCGCGAGCCATTGGATCATCCCTCAAGTTGATCACTAATTAATCTTTTGAAAAGGTTCTCAGGAATGGTGGGCCCGCGGACTCGTCACTAACACCTGGCATCCAGTCACCTGCGACGCTGATTTGTCGCTCTGTCATTTGCCAAAAGGAAACTATGAGGGGCCCCACTTTCATCTCAACAGGTCTATCTCTCACGTCATCATCATGACACGTGGACGGTTCTCATTAATTCTCGCTATTTCGCGGGCTTAAAGAGTGAGCACTTAACCCTTGTGAAATAGCGCCGACCGTCGGATCATCCCTACAGTTGATCAGCATTTAATCCTTTGAAAAGGCTTTCAGGAATGGTGGGCCCACTGACTTTTCATGAACACCTGGCATCCAGTCACCTGCGGAGCTGATTTGTCATTTTCTCATTTGCCAGAAGGGAACCATAGGGACCCACATTTTCCTTTTAGACCACATATCATCATGACACGTGGACGGTCCTCGTTAATTCTCGCTATTTCACGGGCTTAAAGGGTGAGCATTTTACCCTTGCGAAATAGCGCGGGCCGTTGGATCATCTCCCAAATTAATCGGCATTTAATCCTTTGAGAAGGCTTTCAGGAGAGGTGGGCCCGCGGACTCGTCATGGACACTTGGCGCCTTGTCACTTCTGGAGCTGACTTGTCACTCTGTCATTTACCAGAAGGAAGCCACAGGGTCTCAATAGATTGTTAAAAGCTGTACCTGCCAGGTCATTTCTGGGGCCCACTTTTGAACCTTTAATCCTAACCCGCCGACTGTGGTGACTTGTGCCACATGCTACCTTTTAATACGCCAGAAGAAAGCCACGGGGCTCCAACCACCTTTGATAGCTACACCCTTTACTTCCTCCGTCATGACACATGGACGGCCCTCATTAATTCTCACTATTTCGCAGGCCTAAAGGGTGAGCATTTTACCCTTGTGAAATAGTGCGGGCCGTTGGATTATCTCTCAAATTGATCACTAATTACTGGGCCCGACAACTTTAGAAGAAAAGCATACAAGGCATAAAATTTTCAAATAATCAACGTAACCGCCTAGGCAAATAATAAGGGGGGACACTTCCCACGACCCCACGACCCATATCTTAAGTGAATAAAGTAACAGAAGATTAGAAACCAGAGGGTTTAACACAAAAGGATAAAAAATCAAAAAACCCTTAAACCCCTAAGGTTTAGAACAAAGCTGAAGCACTTGGGATTACACCCTATTCGATTTTTTTTTTTAATGAACCATAGCCAATTATGGGAAAAGAAGAACCCAATTTTAAACAGTGATAACAGCGGCTCTGACTGGGGATGGTTGATTGCGAGATCAACACAAGAAAACTAAGAAACTCTGGAGAAACAGACCAAAACACAGACCAAAACCAGGAAAACAGGAAAGAAAACAAAATATATACAAACAAAGGACCTACCGTGCATGGACATTAAGAGAAATAATGCTTCAGGAATTGTCCATGCACTGGAAATTCCTGCATTTCATCATTCATATTCTTCAAAAAATATGAATCCTTACCATTCAGGTCACAAACCACAAAAGGGCCAATCCATAGTGATTCAAATTTTTTATGCTTTCCTTTATCTTGTCTTTTTGCATTCCACTGAAGAACCATGTCATCAATTTGAAACTTCCTTAATGATGTCCTTTTATCAAAAAGATACTTTGACTGCAACTGGATCTTCTGATTTTTCTTATGGGCAGAAGTCCTAAGCTCCTCCATTTCTACAATTTGGATCATTCTGTTTTCCATCGGTTCAGATATCTCCATGTCCTCATCCTGCAAAAACTTATACACTGGAAGAAGGTTATTTACCGGTAATCTGGCTTGGGTACCATAAACCAACTCAAAAGGTGACATTCCAATGGATTTTTTAACTATGATTCTATCTGCCCACAGAGCTAACTTCAACTTTTGATCCCAAGATCTTTTATTTTCTTCTAAAATTTTCTTGATGATATTCAACAGGCTTTTATTGTTGGATTCTGCCTGTCCATTCCCCTGAGGGTGATAAGGTGATGAGTATGACATGAGTATACCGTGACTATTGCAAAAACCTACAAATTCTTCTGATCTGAAACACATAGCATTATCCATTACCAATTTCGCAGGTGTTCCAAATCTAGTCACAATACTATCCATCAGGAAATCAATGACAATTTTACTAGTAGCTCTTTTTGTAGGGATGGCTTCTATCCATTTGGTAAAATAATCAGTGGCCACTATAATCCATCCATGACCTCTTCCTGACTTCTCAACAATTTCTCCAATAAAATCAATGCCCCATTGGACAAAAGGAGCTTCTACAGAGACTGGATTTAGGGGTAAGGCTCCTTCATACTTGAGCTTAGAAGAAAATCTTTGACATGGATCACATCTTCGAACATATGCATGGGTATCTTTAAATAAGGTAGGCCAATAATACCCAGCCTGTATTATCTTACCAGTAGTAGTCTTAGCAGAATAGTGACCTCCACATACTCCATCATGCATTTCAATTAACACCTGTTTGGCTTGAAATTCATCCAAACACATTAGTAACTCTCCATCTCTTTTTCTCCAGAAAAGATCACCCTGAATGAGCACATACTTTTGAGACTTAAGCTTCAAAGTTCTCTTCTGATTCTGTGTCATTTCTTCTGGGAGTATGTTACCTTTCAATACTTGGATTATCTCTGTGTACCAAGGTTGTCTCTCAATACTAGTAACCAAAACATCTTTAACCTCAACATTGTGTATTTCTACATTCATGAGATTTGACTCAGTCATGAGCTTAGCCAAACCTAACCCTCTCACTAATTTAGTGATCTTTATCTCCAAATTGAACTCCTGAATTCTATTGATCCATCTACACCTCTTCCCAGTAACTTCAGACTGAGACAAAATATCTTTAACTGCAGCATGTGGAACATAAGCAATGATGTTTGCATTCATCAGATATGGCCTAAAAGCTTTAACAGCTTTAACTAAGGCATAAGCTTGTTTCTCCATGGTTTCATATTTTAGTTCTACCGCCTGCAAAGATTTACTATAGAAGGCTATGGGATGTTCATATCCTTCATTGTCCTTTTGTAATAATACTGCAACCACCGTGTGATATGAAGCAAAAGAAAACAGAGAAAAAGGCTTACCATAATCTGGAGATTTCAACACTGGTGCCTCCTGGATTGCCTTCTTAATCTCATCAAAAGCTTTTGAAGCTTCTTGATCCCAATGAAACTTTGTGTCCTTCTTGAGCAACTTGACAATAGGCTTCACTATCTCGACAAAGTTTGCAATGAATCTCCTGACAAAATTCACTTTGCCTAATAAGGATTGGATACCTTTCACATTTTTAGGTTCAGACACTCTGTTAATTGCTTCAATTCTTTCAGGGTCTATTCTTACCCCTTCCTTGGAAACTATGTGTCCCAATAACTTTCCTTCAGTGACCCCAAAATGACATTTCTTGGGATTCAGTGATACACCAAATTCCAAGGCTTTATCGAACACCTTCTCTAGATGTCCACAATGATCATCAGCACTCTTTGAGAAACAGGTTAAATCATCTTGGTAAACCACCATAATGATATTTATGAATTCCTTAAAAGCCACATCCATAGCTCTCTGAAATGTAGCTCCTGCATTTTTTAAACCAAATGGCATTCTCACATATACATAGGTTCCCCATGGAGTAGTGAAAGCTGTTTTAAACTGTTCAGACTCCTTTACAAGCACTTGATTTTATCCCGAGAAACCATCCATCATGGATAAAAGATCACATCCTGTCACTCTTTGTAGCATTGCTTCCATATTTGGGGATGAGTAATTATCTTTTAAGGAAGCAACATTAAGATTCCTGAAATCAACACACAATCTGATGTCTCCATTCTTCTTTCTTACTGGGACCAGATTAGAGACCCATGAAGAATGTCTTATTGGTTTGATAATTCCCCCTTCTCTCAATTTAGTCAACTCTTGTTGCATTTTAGTTTCTAATAAGGGGTTGATAGGTCTCTGTTTCTATTTGAAAGGCTTAGCATCTGGAAGTAAGGGAACTTCATGCTGAAAAAGATCTTGTCTATACGCCTTTAGGTCTTCATAAGACCAAGCAAAGACATGCTTATACCTTTTCAATAAATTGATAAGGTTAATCCTAACATGAGGGGGTAATTTCTTTCCAATATATACCAACTTGGGGAATGATTCTGTCCCCAGGTTTACCTCCTCCAATTCTTCTAACTTGGTGGTAGATTGCTGGTGTAAATGACTATCATTATAACTAAACATACTCTCTAGCTCTACCAACCCTTTAGGTATCTCATTGGTTTCCAACTGGACAATATCATTTCCAAACACTGTCTCTCTATTATCCACCACTTCCACCAATGCATTGCAATCAATCTTTTGTCCATCATAATCATCAACACATTGGATAAACCTAAGAATATCCTCATCATCAGCAAAAACTTGCCAATTGTACACATTATCAGGGATAGCAGGCCTAGATTTTATTTCCACAGTGGAAATACCGGTTAGTGTTGCATCATCATTTTTTAAAGCAACATTAGCTAGGAAATCTGCCATAATATTTTTGGTTCGCTCTATCCAGTTAATAGAAAATGCATCAAAATGCTCAATAACATCCCAGACAGCATGCTTATATTGCTTCAATCTATCATTCTTGGATGCATATCTAGATCTCACCTGAGAGACAACCAATTCTGAATCACCCATTACTTTCAACAGTTGGATTCCATGCCTTTTTGCAACCTCAAGTCCTAATAATAGGGCTTCATACTCTGCGGTATTATTTGTGCACTGGAATGCCAATAAGAATGAGTATTTGAAAGTTATACCTGAAGGGGACACAAAAATAACCCCTGCCCCAGATCCTTCTTTGGAGCAAGCTCCATCGAAATACATTTGCCACAACCCACACTGTTGTGCTTGTAGCTCGACTACAATTGGGTCAGTATTCTTCAATTGAGGTGATATTGGTTGAAGTCTGAAATTGTCTAAATCTACATCAATCATACAATTAAGTATACTAGGGTCCACATTCTCAATTACCTTAGGAGCCCGTGGCTCCCTGTATAGTTTGACCTGATTGCCACCAATAGGAATAGTAGCATAAGACAAGTCCAGTTGAACATTTCCACCTACTGCTGCTGCCCACTGCCTAGAAAGTAACATACCATAGTGGGGTTTTGTATCAGTAACAATAACATCCATTTTATAAGTGGCTTCAGGAAATGCAGCTATTTTTACTTCTACATCTTTCATTGTACCTATCACAGGCACTTCTCTGTTATCCATGGTATAACATTTCCCATACACAATGGTTACTGATAACCCTAATTCTTTCATAACACCATAGGGCATTACATTAGTAGCTGCTCCTGAATCTATCATGCAGTTTTTAATCAACCGGTTAGTTACTAGCAAAGTAACATAGAAGGGATCTACTTGAGAAGGCTCCTGAGTGATAGTGGTTCCAACATATACCTCTGGGGTTTGGAACTCTTGATCCTTTCCAACTTTATCCGAACCAGTGGGTAATACTAGGTCACCATCAGATACACTAGAGAATAAAGACAAAGTTGCATCCTTATGTTCTTTAATCTTTAGTAATTCTATTAATGGAACAGTGACTTTCATTTGAGTTAAAGCTTGGGCCATATCAAATGCAGAATTATTACATTTTTCAGTATTAACCTTAACCTTTTCTATTTTGAATTGACTGGCCTTCTTCACCATCTCTGCCCTTTGTACATCACCAGCATTTTTGTCATCTATGCCTTTAGGTAAGTCTTTAACTTGTTCCTCTTTTTCTTGACTGGCTTTAAGAATAGCAGTAACACTGCTTGATGCCCCTTTCTTTGTGACTTCTTTTACAAACATAGAACCCGGCTCACCTTGATCAGTGTCTCTCTTGGTGCTTCTCAGATTGTAGTTATGTTTTGCTTTGGCGATTGCAGCCTTAGTGAGATTTTTAACTTCTTCCTCACTAGGCCTCCTAAGATGAACTTCTTCATCTTCAATTGTTACCACATTTAAGGTAGGATGCCAACTTAAGGCTAACTGTCCTTGCACTAACCTTTCATGATCCAGCACATCACTGTATTCACTTTGCATAGATTCCTCATCACTTTCTATGATGGTTTCAAACATATTAATGTCAGGCTCTGCTTCTGGCCTGATAGATTCTTCCAAAGCTTGAGCCACTGCACACTGATGAGGAGAATGTGGCCCATCACAAGCCATACACCAAGGAGTATTTTCTATATTATTAACAGTTTTCCCTTTCAAAGGATCTGGTGTGTCTTGGCTTTGGGCAATTTTAGGCTTCTCAACTTGGGGTTTACCATCCTTCCAATTTTTATTGTATGGCATATCATGTAATCTAGGAGGTCTATCTTGCCAATTATAATGGGGCTTATCATTTTTGTTGACTTTAGCAGTCAAATCTTTCATAGCAGTAACCAGTTTTTCTATTTTATCATCCTCTTTAGCAACTTTGTTAGGTTGCTGTTTGGTTTCATGCCACAGTCTACCATCTGTCCTTCTTCCTAATTTTCCAGACGCTTTTCTATTACTTTCTACATTTATGGCAATTCTAAAAGCATCCCTCAGGTTATGAGGATTTTTATCTCTCAAGATATAAGCCATTTTGGAATCAAATGCATTATAATATGTATTAAGACACATATTATCATCTAGCCTCATTACCTGATACAACCTGTGCATAGCTTTCTGAAATCTAGCATTGAAATCAGTGACTATTTCATTTTCAGATTTTCTAATGTTATTGAACTCATTCAGCATGAAACTCACATTAGTCTTATCACCATACTGTTCTTGAAATCAATTTTTAAAATCTTCCCATGAACCTATGCCAGCTACTGGAAGACCTCTATGCCAATCTCTTGCATCATCCACCAGGGATTGAACAAACAGTTTCATAATAACATCTTCATCTGCTATCTCATAATCATTTATCAAATCCCCAAAAGATTTCAGATGTTCCTCAGCACTGACTGCATTGTTCCTAGCAAACTTATGGAGTCTGTCTCTTAGCTCAATAGGAACATGATTTGGATATCCTGGGATCCCATCAAAAAACAATTGCCTATATTGTTCTAGATTGATTGGCCTTGTTTGAAAAGGGGAAATAGGACTATTATTTCCCATAATCATTTTAGCTTTTGGGATTGGAGATTGAGATGTTTGGGTGTACTATTTATTTGAGGGTATTTGGCTTACTGAGGCAATATTAGCATGTACTACAGGTTGAGTATTGACCTGAGGAAAAGAGATGTGTTGGGATTTAGGCTTGCTAAGATCTTCCGATGGGAATGTAATAGGGGGAGCTTTTAAGTAGTTAATCTTTCTTTTAACTTCCTGATTCGCTGCTTCTAACTCAGCCTTTTCCAATTCCATTTGGAGGTCTTCCTTTTCCTTCCTCATCCTTTCCATCTCTCTCTCATGTGCTAGGATCCTATGAGAAATCCCTTCTGCAGTTTTAGATTCTACTTCATCATCTACCCATATCTGTTTTCCTTTGTCTAAATTGACTCTAGGAAGCTGGGAGTCATTAGATACTTCTTTAATTGGCTGGGCTACGGACTTAGAAGCTGGTCTAATCTTAGGAATTAGGATCTCCCTAATCACTGGGCCTTCCTCATCACTTTTTTCTTTTTCCTTAGCAAGCACTTCAAGATCAACTATCTGTCTAAGGATCCTATCCCTCTCCATCAATTTGGCTTTAACTTCCTTTTCCTTATTTGCCTCCTTTTGAGCTCTTAGGGAGATTAAATGATGGACTCTTTTGTTTAAATCTTCAATCTCCTGAGACATCTTATCCTCACCAGGGTAGTTTCCTTCAGAGTCTGATGCATTAATTTGATCTATGTCAATTAGGCTAATGTTCCCATCTATTGTCCTAGGAACAGAGTGCCTAATTGCATTTGAACTGGTTCTATCTTTTGCAGAAACACTAACATGAGATAGATCTCGATTTAAAATAGGGGCATCATCAATATTTCCAAACAATCCTGAATGGAAACCTAAAATACCATGCTCTGAATCTCTAGAAGATGAATTTGACTTTGCATAAACAGGTCGATCAAGCATCTTACTAGTATTATTGTTTTTCTGCACCCACGCAGCATTTGATGGCTCATGCATCACAGATCTCTTCTGGCCTCTTCGTGACTGTTCTGGCAGACCTTCTTGCAAGATTTCACGAGGATGTTTCTTCATGAATGATCTTGTGTTCTTGTTTCCTTGCATCTCGCTTGTCTTTCTTTTAGAAAATTCGTATCTCACAAGGACTGGTTCAATAGTAACAGAGTCGCCACCCACAAAACTATGGGAAAAATGAAAACAAGCAGTCTTACCCACAAACACACAACAATATTCTCCACAAGTCTCGGCACAGATCTGTGTTTATATCTTTGTTATAACTCTCCCTAGTAGAGTCGCCACTTTTGTTGTTCACCAAAAGTGATAACCCAAGTATGCCTGCAAATCTATCTATGAGATAGCCAATCTCAATCAATGAAACACCTCAGGGCTTGGACAACATGACAAGGATATGAATCCTTCTACTCTTCAGGCTCTGCAAAACCTAGGCGGGTATACCTTTGATGCATTTAATCAGACCTATTACACACAAGACTGCATCAATCAAAAGCAGATGGATCTCAAAAGGTTCAAAAACTAAGAGATAACTGCAGATGGGCTAGGTCCACACTTGCAACTCAACATTTTGAATCATGAGATGGAGGGACACTTCCACATAACATAAAATATAAAAAGATATTTTGATTTTGGATTTTTAAATGGTGTTTTGACAACCTTTCAATATTACAAGAGACCAGTGCCTTATCCAGGCCACAGAGTCATGCATAAAACTAGATGAGAAATCTCAGATGCAAGTTCTTTCCAACATTAAATTTTCAAGTATCAATGCCTTACATTAATAAAATCCTCTGTTCTATCACAAAACCATACTTATATGTAGATATCCAATATGCATTCAAAATCATTAATGTTGGGTTTTAGGATTTAAATCCTTCCTTGAAGAATACCCAAAAGACAACATTACACTCTTAGAGGAATCTAAAAGAGACAACTCAAATTATCCTTGATAATATGAAATTATATGAATCTGAGTACATCTTGGAGATAATTTCATGGAAACTCACACATGCCTTGCATATGTGTGAACCTGCAAACTAAAACTAAACCTACAGTAAAGACAACACTAAAAACATAGACGAACACACTGTCATTTGCATTGATAAAAGGATGCCATCACTGGAACCTGCAATTTCGGATTTCTCCCTTGGAGCAAATCTCTCAAAAACTGGAACCCCTACAACTGAGAAGAATTCGGAATAAAAAGGAGGAGAGAAGAAAATCAAATCTGCAACTGAATTGCCAAGTGTCTCCTCTCTAACTGAATTTTGTTCCCGTGGAAACTGCTTCTAAAATATCCCACATTTGTCAAAATTAACCTCATAATCAGATTCCTCACTCCGAGACCTTTCCGAAAACATATAACACTTTATACTTTGGCAAAAAATTGAGCCCTGGGCGAATTAATCCTCAACATGGACCCATCATTTAAATTTTTTGAATTTCTCTATAGTTTAAACTATATCATTTAATCATTTTAAATTTGATTTTTTGCCTCCATTTGTGCTCTGACGCCTTGCCACGTGGCGGGATCTGATTGGTCGATGGGGTTGATCGGACGCCACCTTGGATGACACCTCATCTTTTGCCACTTGTCGGCCACGTCATCGCCACTGGGTGCCACCTCACCGGGACTCGCCTACTGGACCGCTGACTGTACCCGCCACTCGTGTGCCACATGGATGGCTCTCGTTCACTTTCGCTATTTTGCGGGGTTTAAACTACGTGCATCTCCCTTCGCAAAATAGCGCGAGCCGTTGATCCATCTTGAACCTGCTCACTCGTTAACTCGACCTTCCTCTGCAAAATTTTGCCTGTCTGCCTCAAGAAGCGTGCCCGCATGGAGTCCACCTGGTCGCCATCCAGTCAACTCCTCTGTCGCCTCGGGAAGCATGCTCACGCATGGGCCCGCCTTGGGTGCCCATAGGCACTTTGTGTCAAAAGCCTTTATAGCTTAGACATTATAGATGGGTTTGTTTTTGCTTATAAACATTATAAAATTCCCTTCCATAGTCAATGTGGGATATGCTATTATGCCTGGGACTGCGTTTTTAAAGCTTTTCTTGAGAGTTTTAATGGCGCCTCATGGATTTGCTTGAAACCTTCAATGCCTCTTTTCACCGCCATATAGAGGATGCCAGCAAAGAACGATGGGGAGTGGGCTTTACAACAGCCAAGTGTATTTGCTTCAAGTTTTTGCTGTTTGCATTTTGCCTAAGAATGCATTTTTTGAAGCAATTTCTAAGAATTTTTCATGGCTGCCAGTTTTGTTTGCTGCAATCTCCTTGGAGTTTTAATTCCTTCTACCTATGCAACTCACCCACCATGTGGACTTTGCAATTTGGAGTTTTGCATAAATCTGAAAACCAATAAATTTATGCCAAAACCATGCTCCACATGAAAGAGGGGTTTACGATTTTATACCAGCCAATTGCATTTGTTTGGGAGTTTCATTGTCTTTTACCTCAGATCCACGCAAGGATGAGGATTAGTTTTGGCAATATAATCTATCACTGGCATTCATTTGCCAAAAAGTTTCTAAATGCTGCTCTTTGGCCATCCACGTGAGAGATTAATTCTGAGTTGCATTTGCCATTTGTTGAGAAGTTAAAACTACACTTTTACCTGTAGCTTGCATTTACTAGAATTAACAAAACCTTCACAACTCCACAGGCCCATACACCTTGGATTTTGCTTTGAACCAGCCATTTACATTTGCATGGATTTTTGTTTTGGCACCTAGCAATTTGTTGCTGTTTTAATATGTTTGAAAGTTTACAAATCCCTTTTCAAACACCACTTCTAATTCCATGCATGGAGGAGTTGTGCTGGCAATTACTAGAAGTTTAATTGGTTCCAGCCAAACACATTGCTCAGAGAAGATTATTGGTATAACACCTGTCAGACTGCATTCCTCATGAACTCCTTAATACTTAAATCATATAACATATGATTTAAAAAAAACAATTTAAACCTTGCCTGAAAAGATGCATGAAGTGGCAAGCCAGGTCGGGCCCCAAAGTGGTCCGACTAAAAAAAATTTCGTTTTCAATCTACTGGCCTCTGGAATATCTTAGGAACCTCAAACATACCTCTGGAATCGATCGGCACCATTTTCGGATCATAAAATTGCATTTTGCAACTTTCAGGCAATTACGCCACAATTTTCGCATTTAATCGCGAAGACGTAATTTTTCAATGTGGTCAAACACCTTTCTGGAGCTCGCCATCTGACAGGCGTGTACTTTGATATACAAGGATGACATCTACCAAATGGTTTCTCAAGACGAGTCCCGAGTGAAGAGATATTAATTTCCGAAAATGGCCAACTGGCTTTGTCGACACTGCGGACCTGATGAAGTCAATGTTCTGGCAACACATGATGCCTTTCTTAAAAATACCAAACGACCTCCGTGGGTCCTCAAATTTGAAACATAGGTACATTAAAGTACATATTAAATCTTTGAATTCTCAGTTCGATCACCAGACTGACAGGATGCAAACGACGTGCTCACCAAAACGGCTACATTAACTGATATAACACTGGAAGTGCGGATAACTGAATTTGATGACAAAATGAGCTCTTTTGAAAACCGATCAAACGGATTGGTAGAGCCTTGAAATTTGAAACATAGCTCACCATTTATACTAACATTAGCCTGGAACAAACATTCTGACATGACGCTCACAGGACATTTTTACACTTGTGCAAACATCACAAACTACAAACGGATTGAGCTTTGAAAACAGAGCAAACGGATTCGTCAAGACTTGAAATTTTGCAGGGTAACTCACTTTTATGCATAAAATTGAATCCATTTTCTCCATGACAATCAACAGGGAAAAAGATGTAATCACCCAAAGTAGGCTACTCAATAAAATTTGCACTTGTGCCTAGAATGCACTTTCAGCTCACCCCTCGAACTGGGTACCTCATAAACTTATCCAAATTGACTTCTGAAAGTTGCACATCATTGAATAGGCCAAATGAAAGGTGTGGGACATGAATCCCGAGCCTTACCCTCTGAAAATCAACCGGCTCCATTCTGCTCTCTCGCAAACTAGGCCATTCAAACTGACTTATTTAGGTGCCTTTCTGACATACTAAGCAAAATTTTGAAATAGGCCTGTAAACTTGACTCAATTTTAAATACTCCCAACAGGTTGGATTTTAACAGGAGGGAGGGAAACTTGCTGAGGTATAGGTTTATTCAGACCTTCTGATGGAAAGATAATGGGTGGAGCTTTTAGATAGCCAATTTTTCTTTTAACCTCTTGGTTAGCAGCCTCTAACTCAGCTTTCTCCAATTCCATTTGTAAGTCTTCTTTTTCTTTCCTCATTCTTTCCATCTCCCTTTCATGTGCTGATAATCTATGAGAGATTTCCACTGTAGTTTTAGATCCCGACCCATCTTCCATGCATTTTTGCTTCCCTTTATTAACCTCATTTCTGACAGGTTGTGGGTCACTAAAAACCTCCCTATTTGGTTGGGTTACTGACTTACATACTGGTTTGGTCTTAGGGACTAGAATTTCCCTGATCACAGGACCTTCATCCTCACTCTTTACCTTTTCTTGAGCAAGGACCTCAAGATCTGCAATCTGTCTCAGAAGCCTGTCTCTTTCCATCAATTTAGCTTTAACTTCTCTCTCTTTATTAGCTTCTTTTTGGGTTCTCAAAGAGATGAGATGATGGACTTTTCTATTTAGGTCCTCTATCTCTTGGGATATCTTATCTTCATTGGGGAAAACTTCTTCTGAGTCTGATATATTGACTTGATAAATATCAATCAAGCTAATGTTTCCATCAATTGTCCTAGGTACAGAACTCCTGACTATATTTGAACTAGTTTTGTCTCCTCCAGAGGCACTAGGATGAGATATACCTTGGTTTGAAATATTAACATCTTCTACATTTCCGAACAAACCAGAATGGAAACCAAAAAAATCATGTTCAGATTCTCTTAAAAAAGAATTTGACCTAGCATAGATAGGTCTTTCAGATATCTTACCCATATTATTGCTTTTCTGGACCCAAGAAACATTCGACGACTCCTGCAACACTGACCTTTTTTGACCCCTTCTTGACTGTTTAGGTAATCCTTCCTGCAACGTTTCATGAGGATGTTTTTTCATGAAAGATCGAGTATGCTTCCCTCCCTGCATTGCACTTGTTTTCTTTTCAGAATTTCCTTATTTCTAAAAGGAATGGTTTAAACAAATAGAGTCGCCACCCACAAATCTATGGGAAATATGAAAACAAGTTGGCTTTCACAGTATGACTCTCCCCAACAGAGTCACCACTTTTGTTGTTCTCAAATTTTGAATCCCTCTAACATCCCTAGTAATAAAATAATAAACTCTGTCTGAAGAAGAGAGATCAAAGAGAAGGAAAACTTTAGAGCAACATATGACAAGGTTTTATGACCTTCTACACTTCGAACTTATAAAAAGTTCAGGCGGGTATACCCTAGGTGAATTCTTTCACACTTTTAAACAAAACCCACAGTAACCATTATCCCAAAAACTAGTGCATTTCATCACCTTAGAACTGACTGAAACAAAGAAATAAAACTTAAATTCATTTTCAGTATTGACCTACAAGATATGCAGAAGAAAACTACAACAGATATCAATGCCTTATCTAGGCCACAGAGTCATCTAAGTTTCTACAATACTCCCACAATCAAATATCCCCACACATCCCATCACCTCGGCTTCTATAAAACCCCACATATGCCTAACATACGTAAGAATTACCCTTAGCAAAACCAACTTGCATTTATCAAATTCAAAGTCTTCAACAAAGAATTTACTGACAGAAGTGCTTCATGCATATTTAATTTCCCTCTTGAAGAGAAAAGCTAAGAAACTCTCCTATTTAAGATTGCCTTACAACCCATATTCAAATGAATAACCCTAGATTATTCAAATTGAAAAACAATAAATATTTGCAAACACATTTGAAGACAACACAAATTCTAGGATCAAAGTTGATGGTCTGTATATTAATATTATCTCAGAAAATATTACAAAAAAAATATTTGGATGTTCTTCATGATATTTGGAAAAGAGCTCAAATTAATTTCTACAATATTTCTTTACAATTCCTTGCGATGCCCTTACATTGGTCCTGGTATCCATTTATAATCATGGATGCAAACAAGCTTCGGACCATCCATCCAAAAAGTTTGTTACAAAACACTACTTCACTCAAGAAGCAGTTACATGTCCTTTTCTGCTTCAACGACCTCTTTAGTTGGTGGCTCCTCCGCAATATCCTCTAACCATTCAGGAGCACCTTCTAACTGTTCTGGAATATGTTCTAACTGTTCTGGAATATGTTCTAACTATTCCAGAGCATCTTCTTCTTAAACCTCCACATCGGCCATCTCATACTTTTAGGACCATCCTTGGAAAACATCATCATTAGGCCATGAGTGGCCAATAACCTTTTTATTCAACTTTAACAACTTTTTCCAGGTGTTCCTCACTTTCCTTACCTCTGAATCCAAAAACCCATAATGAGATTTGATCTTCTCTATTTCCTCAATTGTTTTAACAAACAAAGAGGTGTCATCTTTATTGATTATCTCATTTACCCTTAAGGATAAATTAGCCCCTAACTCATCTAGTCATGCTTGTTTATCCTTTAACTGATTCTGGCTGACAAAACCTCCAGGGAACAATGCAAATTTATGCTTGGTATATTCTTTCCGATACAAATTATCTTTTATTTCCGCATTAGCTCTTCCTTCAACCAACTTTGTCAATTCTTTTGCCAACTTACATATAGACTTGATAATGACATCAGCCTTTGCCTCATCATATGATACACACATCAGTTCTAAGTCCACTTCCCTGGGCAACCATTTATTCATAATAGGCTGTAAAATAGCCTTATCCTCATCCAACTCATTAAGAGTGTCCAAAATTCTTTTCATATTGAGATATACTGTAGGAGCATCAATAGTGTCAGCAAAGCTTGAAATTGTTTCCTTTATCTTCTCCTCATACTTGCTTGCAAATAAGGCCTGGGCTTGTTTCAACTTTTCCATTTCATGTTGATAAGTCTTAGCCGGTTGGAAACCAAAAGGCATAGGAGAAGGGGGAAATTCTTTAATTGGACTAGTAGGTGGGGGTCTTGCTGGAGAGCAAGCGATCATCAATGTTGAAGGCTCACCTTGATGATGTTGACTTGCCAATTGGCTCTAGTGTTTAGTGATGATGATGTCCATATTGGCTATTCCTTCCTTAGCTTCATTATAAGCTTTTAAAATAGTCTCCAACTTCAATTGGAGAGTAGCCTTTTCTTGGGCTTCTTTCTCTGCTACTGCCACATTAAACTTTGTAGTTTCTAGAACAGTACTAGCTGCCTCCACCACTCCTGTTTCCTAAACCCTCTTGACAATCATTCCTCCAAAGAGGCTAGAATCTGAGGTATTTTTCTTCTTCCTGTTCTCATCTTTCTTTAATGACCATAGGACAAGAGAATCATTATCCTTGTTGAAGGTCACACCTTCCATTGGCTTTGTTTCCTTTCTTACTGCATCAAGGATCAATGCATCAGCTATGTCCCATTCAGGAAGAATTAATACACCAACTTTATCCAACATATCCCTCCCTTTCTTAGGGGTGATTGCTTTGAACTCCATCATCATTTCTTTCTTAACTTCTACTTCTACTTGGGCTGCATCTTTGAGAGGTTGCTCATTTACCCTTTTCTCACATCTGATCTTGAATTGATCAATGTTTTGTTTCCAGAGAAATTGTAGAAAATCTCTTGATGTGACGAAGTTGCTGTCAGCTAGCAATTCTTCACTAGCTTGCTTAACAATATGGTCCAATTCTTGGCCCTTTAACTCACCATCAGTTAAATCCATTTCAACATTTGGTGGCTCTTCGGGCATCCCTTCTTGGGTCTTCCCATAAGTATAGGCAATCTTACCAAGACTCCCTAACTACAATAATTGTTCAGCCACAGCTTGTTCATCTCCAATGTGGATAGGAGACTGAAATGGGGAATATTGAGGCTCATTAGTTTCAATTTCTTTTCCCACTTTTTGCCTCTTAGGGGAATCTTGACTGTCTACAATATCTTCAATTTTCCTTTTCCTTTTTGAAGAGGAAGGCTCACTTGTCACTGGCATCATTATAGTGTACTTTGGCCTCTTGAGCATTGCATAATCACCTGGTGGGATTGCTTTAGCAAAAGCAGGCTTGGCCAAGACCATCTTAACCTTATCAGGATCATTTTGCATTATGGCCTCCCTTTTTTCCTTTAGGGTCTGCATTACATCTTCAAAATAAAGAATCAGAGACTTTATTTTCTCCTCAAATGTGGTGAAGGTAGACAGAGGGTCATAGCTAGTGTCAAACTGATGAATAAAATCAAGGGCTTTCTTATATGCCACCCACTTCTCCTTCCTCAGTTCTTGCTCATCTAAGCTGAACTCGTTTCTAATCAAATCCTTAGGAAACTGAAATTGATGAGGCCTACCTCTGCACACTGCTCTTTTCCTGAACATGCCATTGAAGAAGTCCTCAGGGTCTGCACATCTTGACACTGTAGTTGATAACTTATATGGTTTAAATAAATCTTCAAAGAATCTCCATCCACCCTTAGTGGTTACAAAATGGTGGGCCATGGTAACAGTTGGGAAAATAGTCCCTTTACCTCTGTTAGTCAACTCAGCTTCCTGCACCCCTCCAATCTGTCTTAACACTTCTACAATCCCTATTTTCAATGGGACCTGATAGGGTAGTAAATAAGGGGTGCCTCTAAATCCAAACACTCTGAAAATAGTAGACACAAGGTACAAATAGATGTCTCCCCAATTCTGAGCAATCTTGATATCCTCTGCAAACTCCTTAGGTCTAATAAATTCCAAAAGAGCTTTAGGAATTCTAGGGTTTTCTCTACATAAGAGGATTCTGATCTTAGATGCAAAGCATCTATCAAACTTCAGATAACTTGCATCCTCTCTATCCCATGATAAAATAGTATTCCACAATTGTACTGGCATTTCCTCATTATCCTTGACCTTAACCAGGTCCATCTCCTTTGCAAAGTAATCAACACCCTTGAACAGGAACATGTGCATTAACATAGAATACCATCCAAATGGCTTGTCAACCTTACCATTCTTGATTCCTACTAACCCTTTATGAATGGCATCAGCAAGGTATGAAGCATAATCAAATGTAATCGCCAAAGAAGGATTCAAAATTTGGGCAACCATCAACATATAATGGGTTGGCATATTCTTTTCAGCATCTTCCCCAAAGATCTGGCATAAGGCCCAATACATACCCTTAGCTCTCAGGGTGAATAAATTGAGGGAGAATGGTTCCATTGTGCTGGGGCCTACAACTGTCAACCCCCCTATCTTCACAAATAACTCTCTTAATGGGCCATTCCTAAGATGATCCCTCTGTACATTGTAAATCTGGGCTAATGATTCAAAATCAATAGGCTCTAACAAATTGGAGGATTCACTGAGTTTGAAAGCTTTTCTGAATTCATCTTCATTTATTTCAATCAGGACTAACCCCTTTATGTTTCGGATGCACCTTGCCACAGAGTCATAATTCTGTGCAATCAAAGTTAACAGGTCTGTATCCATAAAAACACCTGGGACCACAAGCTTTCCTACATCCTATTCCTATATGCCATTCATAGGAGCTGGGGAATTTCTTTGCCCAAAACCGACTTTGAAAAGTCCTAAGCCTGACATTCCTATTTCAGGGTCTCTCAACCAATTACCCTTATCATACAAGCCATCTCCAATTTTTAGACGAGATTGTTTGGGTACTAATTCTTTGATCTTAGCCCCAACATTGGTGGACATAGTTAATTGCTCTAAAAAATCATCAGATATATTTTGTTCTTGGTAGTCCACCTTCCCGGTGAATTCTCTTCTAGGTGCCATTTTGGACAAGCAACTACACCACTAGCAACTAGCAGAGACCTCTAACAAAGTAATTCACACGGCAAATATTTGAGAACAAATCAGAGTTATCAAGAAAAGCACAAAAAGCCTGATTATTCACCTGAAGAAAATTGCTCTGCAACAATTCGCTCTGCAACAAACTTCGATGAAACGATATTACTAATCAAGTTGATGTGGACTACAGAAGACAAGTTGGCATTTAAGTTTTTAAGGAATTAACTCCGCATGCTTTAGCTTTCTTTTCATAATTGAATTCACCAAATCGAATTCAAAACTGGCTCCAACGGGTCATCATTCCTTTGAGTCTTTCCTCTATTTCACTCTTTTGCTATTTCGCAGAGCATAAAACCCGTTATCTTTTCTTTCACAAAGCAACGCTGGCCGTTGGATCACGGGAACTTGTATTGTCTTTACCTCTACTTAATCTCTCTGGTTAAGTTCTGGGCCCTACCATCTTTTCGCCACTTTGCAATACTTAACAATTGAGCACGTCCCCTTCGCGAAGCCACGCCAAGCATTAGATCTAACTCAAGTTACCCGACCTTTAATTCCAACCGGGACCGCCAATTTTTCTAACTAACTGCGTCTCACCCTAACGGTTAGGGGTTTTTGCCATTTTGCTGAGGGTAATCTGTGGGCATCTTCAGGCCATGAATCAACGAGAATCAGTGGATCAATCCTGAGATGAATGCCTTTTAAGTGGGCCCTGCATCCGGGAATCACTTACCCCATCTTTTCATTAGTAAATACATGCCACATGGCAGTCGGCCATTAGCCATGGCAACTCGCTTGGGTTCCATTCTGGATCTGCCATGTACCATCTTTCATTACTCCCACATAACTATCGGTTACACCTTGGCGAGCCCTTGACAATCTTTTAGAACTATGTGTCACATGACATGTCCCTATCGAGCTCCACAAAAGTAGCAGTTATTTTGCCACGTCACACCTATGTGTGACTTCCACCTATCTTTCGCGACTTCGCGAACACTAATCATCGTTCAACTTGCGGCCACGAAATCACGAGAACCGTTGGATCAAAACAAAGTTAATCAGCCTTTAACTTTGTGCTTAGTCTACCCTTTGGGCTGACCAACCCTTTTCGCAACTTTGTGATGAGTAAACCACGTTTAGCTTGATCTCATGAAATCACGCTATCCATTTGATCATATGGGATTTGACCGGTATTTAGCTTTGACTCGAACCTATGTGCTGGGTCCACCTTTTTGCCTTTCGCTACTTTGCGATAGATAAATTGTGAGCACTTTTAGGTCACGAATCAACGCGGACTGTCAGATCAATAGAAAGTTGTGTGATGCATACAAGGCCCGACAGACATTTAGAAAAAGGCATATTTAAAAGCAAGAATTAAAACATTTGAAGGGACTGCCTAGGTAAATTACAAGGGGGGGGGAACATTTTCACGACAAAGGGACCCATTACTTAAGTGAATAAAGTAATGCAGGAACAGAAGCCAAAGGGTTTTCATCAGTCATTAAAGCGATTTAAAACCTAAACCCTAAACCCATTTGGACTTGAAACAGTCTTGAAGCAACAAGAACATACCAGACTCAAGAAACATTACAGACTTAGCCAATAATGGAAAAAGCATACCCATTTTTTAAACAGTGATAACAGGAATAACTTGCATTTAGATTACAATTTATATATAACTGGTTCACAACTGATTCACCCCCCCCCCTGTTAGTTGTCCTTCCCAGGACCTAACAATTGGTATCAAAGAAAAGTCCTCTTTTTGCAGAAGCCTAATAGCTTGAGGAGATCCTATGGCAACAATTATTTTCAAGAAGGACAGTCCGAAGCTTGATGGAACTAACTATGGCATATGGAAGATCAGAATGGAAACACATATGAACTGCATTGGAAGAGATATATGGGATGTTACAAAGAATGGCTATGTTGCTCCTATTCCAAATCAACCTCATCCACCAACATTGGCTAAGGACATGGACAATGATTGCAAAGCAAGAGAAACACTTTTGAGTGCATTATCAGATCAACAAATCATGGGATTATCAGACCGATCTACTACTAAAGCTATTTGGGATAAATTGGAAACATTGAATGAAGGAGATACCACTGTCAAAATTGAAAAACTGGAATGTTACCGAGTCAGGTATGAAAATTTGAAAATGGAAGAAGATGAAAGAATTTATGCATTTATGGAAAGAGTTAATGAAATTGTTTTAAGAATACAATGTTGTGGAGGATCCTTAAGTGAAGATGAAATTGTGTCTAAAGTTTTAAGAGCATTGCCACCGCCTTACAAAATGAAAGTGACTCCTATTAATGAAATAAGAACAATGCCTAATACTTCAGTTTCTAGAGATACTTTGGTTGAAAAACTTTTTGCATTTGAACTTGAAGAGTTTGGTCCTGTTGCTACTGTAAAGACTAATTTATCTTTCAAAGCATCATCATCATCATCAACATCATCATCATCTGACAAAACTGATTGGAAAACACTTCATGCAAAAGAACTTGAAGATATGAGGAGAGAAAATGGGGAACATAAAGAACTTGAAGCACTATTTGCAAGGAAAATGCCTAAAGGTCTAGCAGGAAGTAAGTATGAAGGTAAAGCACCTTTCAAATGTTTTAATTGCAATAAAGTTGGTCATATGGCATCTAGATGTCCTGATAGACATGCAAGGTTAAGGGAGGAAGCAAAAAGATCATATAAGCCTAACCATGAATATCAGAGATATAGATTCAAGAAAAAGATAGATAAGTCATGTTACTATGAAGATGAAAGTGTTATAGATGACTTAGATGAAGATCCAACAGATAGTGGATGGGATTTTGTTGCAAAAAAAGAAGACCAACCGGCACCTATTGTCAAACCGGTAGAGCAGGCACTGGCAGCAAAAATTGAAGAAAGGATGAATGGATTATAGATTCCGGATGCTCACATCATATGACTGGTGATAAAAGCAAATTGTTATCATTTCAAGAAATTTATGGAGGTCTAGTAAGGTTTGAAGATGATAAAGCTTGTTTAATCAAAGGAAAAGGCACTATATCTTTGGATGGTAAGCACAATACTAACAATGTTTATTATATTAAAGGTTTAAAGCATAATCTTTTGAGTTTTAGATAGTTAGTTGAGAAAGGATTTCAGTTACAATTCAAGAATGGGAAATGCAAAATCATAAACAGAACTGGATTGGAGATTGCAACCGGTAATCAGACTAAAGGTAATATCTTTCACTTGAATACCAATGATAAGACAAGTTTGATTGCACACATTGATGAAAGTTGGTTATGGCATAAAAGACTCTGTCATGTGAATTTTGATTGTATTATAAATATCAGTTCAACTAAGGAAGTAAGGGATTTACCTAAGATTATGAAACCTCATAATCCGGTATGTAAGGAATGTCAAATGGGAAAGCAAGTTAGAACAACATTTAAGAGCATTACTGAGAAATCCAATAATATTCTTGATTTAATTCATATTGATTTATGTGGTCCAGCAAGAACAACAAGTCTACAAGGAGATAGATACTTTATGCTAATAATTGATGATTATTCTAGAATGTGTTGGGTTACTTTTCTCAAGGAGAATTTAGAAGCTTTTGGAAGATTCAAGATATTCAAGGCGATGGTAGAGAATGAAACCGACAAGAAAATCAAATGTTTGAGATCAGATCAAGGAGGAGAATTTACATCAAGGGAATTTAATACATTCTGTGAAGTGAATGGAATCAAAAGACAATTATCAGCACCTCAGACACCCCAACATGATGGAGTTGTAGAAAGGAAGAACAAAACTATTCTGGAAGCAACAAGAACCATGTTAATGGAAGCAAATCTACCTCATGTGTACTGGAGAGAAATAGTGAATACATCGGTTTATACTTTCAACAGAGTTCACATCAAAAGTGAAACCGGTAAGACCCCTTATGAACTATGGTTTGGTCATATTCCTACTCTTAAATATTTCAAAATATTTAGAAGCAAATGTTATATTAGAAGAGATGAGTATATTGGCAAATTTCATCCTAGAAGTGTTGAAGGAATATTTATTGGTTATTCATCTAAAAGAAAGGCATATAGATGTTATGATAAAAGGTTACAAAAAATCATTGAGAGTACTAATGTGAAGATAGATGAACACTTTAGAGCAGATTCAAGATCTGTTGAACCAGCAGTTGAAATGATCATAGATCAAACGACACAGACTCCACCGGTACAGATTGAAAACCCAGTCACACCGACATTATCAGAAAACTCAACAGTGACTGAAGAACTGTAGCCTGTGAATGTTAATCAGAACAAACCCAGGTATGTAAGATTGAATCATTCCGAGAATTAAATAATTGGAAACAAGAATCAAGGTGTTATGACTAGAGGAAGACTGGCAAATGAAGAGGTATGTTTAATTTCTCAAGTTAAACCAACATCTGTTATTGAAGCATGTAAGGATGAACATTGGATAAAAGCAATGGAAGATGAATTAGAACAAATTGAAAAGAATAATACTTGGACATTGGTTCCCCGGCCTAAATACAAAAAAGTAATTGGAACTAAATGAGTATATAGGAATAAACTTAATGAAGATGGAGAAGTAATAAAAAACAAAGCAAGATTAGTTTGTAAAGGTTATTCACAGAAAGAAGGAATAGATTATAATGAAACCTTTGCACCGGTAACTAGAATTGAGGCAATTAGACTATTTCTTGCATTTGCAGTTCATAAGAACTATAAAGTTTATCAAATGGATGTAAAATGTGCATTTCTAAATGGAGATCTAGAAGAGGAAGTCTACATTGAACAACCTGATGAATTTTCTTTGACAGATAATAAGGATATGGTTTGGAGGTTAAGGAAAGTTTTATATGGATTGAAGCAAGCTCCCAGAGCTTGGTATGCTAGATTGGATAAATATCTTTTGAAGCTTGGTTACACAAAAGGTAATGCTGACAACAATTTGTATTACAAAGTTACCAATGATGATATTTTGGTTATTGAATTATGTGTAGATGATATCATTTTTGGAGGTGAAGATGAATTATGTAAAGACTTTGCTAATTAGATGCAAAAAGAATTTGAAATGTCTATGATTGGAGAGATAAAATTCTTTTTAGGTTTGCAGATTTCACAAATAGATAAAGGTATATTCATATGTCAAACAAAGTACTTGAAGGAACTTTTGAAGAAATTTGGTATGGAGAATTCCAAACCAGTAAGTATTCCTATGACTACAACTGATAAATTGACATTAAAGGATGATTCAACTCCTATTAATCCGACAAGGTACAAATCTATGATTAGAGGTTTACTATATTTGACACAAACAAGACCTGATATAATGAATGCAGTATGTATTATTTCAAGATTTCAAAGCAATCCTAAGGAAAATCATGAAGCAACAGTTAAAAGGATTTTCCAGTACTTACAAGGCACATCAAATCTTAGTTTATGGTATCCTAAACATGAAAAATTTGATTTATGTGCATACACCGATGCAAATTGGGCAGGTGATGTAGATGATAGAAAGAGTACCACTGGTGGTGCATTCTTTCTTGGTAGAAGATTGATTTCATGGATAAGAAAGAAGCAGACTTGTACAACATTATCAATAGTAGAATCAAAATATGTTGCAACAACAACTAATTGTAGTCAGGTATTATGGATCAAGTAAATGTTGAAGGATATAAAGCTAAAATGCAAAGAACCAATAATCATTTATTGTGATAATTCAAAAGAAATTGATATATCAAAGAATCTGGTATTTCACTCTAAAACAAAGCATGTTTCTATTAAGTATAATTTTTTGAAAGAGAATGTTGAAGCAAATTAAGTGAAATTGGTTTATGTGAATACTAAAGAGCAAATTGCATATATCTTTACAAAGCCTTTGCCTAAGGAAACATTTGAATATCTTAGAGAGAAGCTTGGGGTAATTTCCCCACTAGCAGAGACTTAGATGTTGAAGATTGGCATCAAACCGACATGAACTAACATAAAAATATTTTTCTGGCTTTGATGGAGGAGAGCTACTTCTCAGGGGGAGTAGTTGGCAGAATGTTAAGTTTGAATTCTTAACTACTTTGGCATTTGATGTCAAAGGGGGAGAGATATCTATGGAAAAACATTATTCCTTGGGGGAGAGATATACTCTTTGGATATATGTATTTTGGTTTTGGTTTATGTTTCTATAACAAAAATTTGTATTGACCTATCTTTGGGAGATTTATTGGTTTACTAGTTTTGGCATTCAATTTTTGGCACTTAGATGTTTTTCCATCTAGTGATGCAATCAATGCCAAAGGGGGAGATTATTGGTATTATGGATGACTTTGTCATGTGTTGCATTGGTTTTGTCATTGATGTCAACACTTGTCTTCTTGGAGGTTTACATTATGTTCACTGGTATGGTTAGCTACTTATGCACAGTTACCGGTACATGTTCACCAACAGGTTATATTATTCACCGACAATGATGATGACTTGTTATCATCTGGAGATCATTTGGTTATGTCGAAGACATGGATTGGAAGTTTGGATTTGGTGCTTTTCTTATTGGTCTAATGGGGTTGACATATTTTCCTTTACCAACAGATAGGTCTAGGTTATGGACTGGTACATGTTATCTATTCCAGATCAACACGACACATTATGGAGATTGTTTATTGATTGAATAACTTGGTAAATGTATTGAGCCAACATGTTGTATCGCATCAAAGACTTATTTGTAATTGATTTAATTGTAATATATTTAGTGAGCCGACCTATTCATTTGGTCTTAGGTTTTGTATATATGATTGAAAGATCTTATTGAAGATCATGGTAATCATGATGAGTGTGTATTGAAGAGCAAAAATAAGCAGATCCTTGTGCGAATCACGCAGATATTATTTGAAGGTTGAAGGAAGGTTATGAAGGTGTTTTAACACTCATGTTCAGAACTTAACTAGTACTGAATCCAGCATTGCAGATGCTATTTTGAGCAGTACATTATTATTGGATTTAATCATCCAATTGTGTAGTTAGTGTGACTCCTATTTTGTGATTGAGCAGTGAGCTCAACAATTGGCCTTTCTGCATGTGCAGACCCCATTTGTATATGCATACTATATGCAGTAGTATCATCTGATTGTGGGTAAGATTTTCCACCGTGGTTTTTGCCTTATCGGGTTTCCACGTCAAAATCTTCATGTTATGTGTTGTGGATGTTGTTTCTCTTTGTGTTCCATGCATTAAGTTATACCGGTACTACTATATCTATTAATTTGTTTTACCGGCACTTAACTTTGGTTTACCAACATTAAGGTTAAATTGGAATAACTTGCTTTTGGATTACAATTTATATATAACTAGTTCACAATTGATTCACCCCCCCCCCCCCGCTCTCAGTTGTCCTTCCCAGGACCTAACACTAATAATTTTGAGATTTCAAAATTAACACTTTCCAAGTGGGCTTCTGGGGCTTATTTCTCAAATGTTTTTGAGTAATGTAATTTATTTTTCAATGTGGGCACTTAAAATGTTACTGGAATTTTTAAGTGCTAACACTTAGGATACAGATTCAATAATTAAAGCCTCAAGTAGAAAGGGTTAGGTTGGAAAAGGAAAGAGAGGCTTTGTCCCAATAATTGCTTGTTTTAAATCCCAAGTCAAGCTTTAGTACTAACATGCAATCTTTTACCATCACTACTAGCCCCTTTACTCAAAGCACTTCTTTTATGGGAAATACACAGGGTGGACCTTCTAATATATCATTTTTTTCTTCTTCTACTGCATCCACTCTTGTTAGCACTATTGCTCAAGTATGACCAATATTCAATAGTTTTACATGCTCAAATCGGACTTTTGCAAACATACAAGGTCTCGATCTTTCTCAATGTCTTGTTGCTATTGTTATACCATTTCATGCTCAAGCTACCTCCATAACATTCCCCTCTACAACTCATCCCTTTTCTTAGGTACCCCAAAGTATGGGTGTATCTACTTTAGGTCATCAAAGTATAGGTTGTAATCCCTTTGTTGGTCAATAAAACTTGCAAAACCAAAGTTGGCTAGAAAATGCAAATCCCTTGTTGCAACAAACTCTTGGTTCCCAACCTTAGATACACCAACAAATACCTCATGTTTAGATACCTCAAGCACAATTTGGTCATCATCAATGATTCTAATACCAGCAGCAACATGGTCAACAAAAAATTGTACAAAACCAAGGGCCTACCCTGGCCAACAGAGGATGAATTTATTTTAAGGAGCTCCCATGCAAGTAGACAAATATTTTCAATTGAATTTCATTGGTATTCCTAGATTTCCAAATCATCTCGATAATGATATTAGACTTCAAGTTCTAAAATTTTCAGCGAAAAATGTAATGTCAACGAAATATCACTTAAGGGCTTTTGAAAATTTTGTTGATAACTTTGAGTTAAAACATGAGGATGTTATAACGAAGTAATTTATGAAGTCCCTTGTAGATGATGCTAGGGATTGGTATAGGAGTTTTCTTAAAGATTTTGTTGATTCATAAGGGTAATTTAAGCATATATTTAAGGAGAATTATGGATACCATTTTGATCCTTAGTTTTCCTTGAATGAATTTACCAACATTCAAAAGGGTAATAATGAATCATGTGCATGCTTTAATGCAAGGTTTCTAAAGATATATAATAGGATTCCTAATTATTTGAATCCCTTTGATCCTATATTCTTAAATTTGTATGTGAATGCTTATGATCCTAAGCATATGAATTAAGGAACAAGAACCCTTATGAATTAAAAAAGCTTTCAAAACTACCTTAAATATTAAGAACAACATAAAAGATTATGGTTAATAGGAAAAAGAGAAGAGGTTAAGATCTTGCAAAACCCTAAACATCATCAAATGAGCCAACAAAGGGATGATGATAAGCTTGACAAGATCATGAACCAATTAAAAGACATATATTATAAGATTACAAGAAATGGGAAAGGAATCACACATGATAACGAAAATTACCATAGACATGAAATACCTACTTTTCATAGTATTCCATATAATACAAATTGGAAAGATGGCAAACCTTTATCTAATAGCCCAATGGAATCAAGGAGAAGAGAAACTCGTGTTCTATTGAAGCATTTAAAAGTGTATTTCATTGATGACATTCCTTGATGCCTTGTGAAGAGGGGAAAACAGGTTTGAAGGTCAAATGATCAAAACATAACGAAATAAACATGCAGAATGCCAAAATATCATTAAAAGACCATTTCACCTTGCTATTTTACCTTCTCCTTCGAATTGAGCTTGATGAAGTGAAGGCACCCCTTGATAATGCTCCACTTGATGTGCTCCTTTGATTACTAGATGTGGATGGCTCTCCAATGTTGTGCACAAATGGAATGGATTTGAAAAATGATAAGGATGAGATGATCAAGTTGCCAAGATGATTTCTTGGGCTCAAAAGGGCAGCATAAACTTACTGGATTTCAAGATGATTAGAATGAAGGGATGGGGCCCTATTTTATAAGAAGAGGAGAGGAAAATAGATGGCTAGGATGAATTTGAGATGAAGGGCTAAGATTTACTTGTGAGCTCACACAAGGTCCAAGAGAGGGTGTGGAGACCAAGAAATATGCCTTAAAGGCATTTCGTATCTCCACACTCCACAAGATGTATTGGAGGAATTAAAAATTCTCCAAAAAAGGATATCATGGGGATTGGAGGAATAAAAAGGAATTAAAAATTCCTTGGGAGAGGGGATGCCTAGAGGAATGTGTGATTTTGAAAATCTTACATTCACCGAGGAAAAGAGCATTTAAAGCTAGTGGCTGGATGAAAAGGACAAAGAGTTGACTTTGTGGCTAATCATGCTGATTAACCATTAACGACTCATTAGGAGGGAGATTAGAGGAAATGTTCGGTGGGATTAATATTTGTAGGAGAATTTGACTAGGAGAGAGAATGAGTGGAGGGAACAAAAAATTAGAAGAATAATGTTAAGTGAGTTTAGGGAGTTTCTAGAAGAATTTATTAGGTTAATGATGAATTACGAAGATGATTTGTAGGAATCATGTAGGTTAACTAATTAATTGAAATTAATTAGCTAAGAGGAAGATTTATGATGATTTGATTTTTTTAGAAGAATAAAGAAAGGGATTGATTTATTAAATAAATAAATCATATGCTATAGTGACAATATTAATTATATTTAATTAATATTGAGAGAAATTTGAATTAACATAATTAATTAATTAATTATGCGAGGAATTAAAAATAATTAAAATAATTATTTTTAAGTGTCTACATTTTGCCCCTCTTTGAAGCGAGGTGTGATGACACATTGATTCAAAGAATAATCTTGTTTTGATGCTGATATTGGTTTGATAGGATGTGTAATGCCTCGCCAGGAAACCCCTAAGGGTTTAAGTTAAAAACACTCAAATAGAGTGTAAATATATATATTTTAAAGTTTTAATAATAATATGATGCAACACTAAGATACATTAGATTTATCTAATGCTTAGATAACACAGTGGAAGACTAAACAATCCTAAGAGGTTTCCCAACGTGATTACGTATCCTTACACCTAACTCAACTCACGATAATCGATCCAATTAAGCTAGACCTCTTAATTACACGTAAATACTTAAGACATGGGTATATTATGTTCGATCAATTGACATCATAAAATTTTAGGACGCGTTCACTTATTTTGAATGGATAGGAGGCTAACATGAGGTTGTTTACTCAATGCTCTTTAAAACTTAATTATCTTAAGAGTCCACCCATTAAGGTACAATGCGACTAATATAACGAAGTTCATTCATTTGGGTTTAAGGTAACCACCCACAATTGATATCATCCTTTATTATTAAAAGTATGGCTAATAAGATGAAGTTCATTCATTAAGGATTAAACTACAATTAATAGAGCGAGGTTCCTTCATTTGAGTTTAAGCATAACCAACTAATGAGTCGTAGTTCTTTTATGGAGGATAAAATGCAAGTAGCCATAGAGTCATTCATTGAAGTTTTAATAATGCTAATAGATGGAGCTCAATTCATTAAGGTGAAAATGTATTAGGAACACATGAGTTCATCCCTTTAATTAAAATATATTTAGCAAGATGATATTCATTATTACAGGATTAAAATATAAGTTCATAGTGACGTTCATCCATTAGGATTACAATATAACTAACTTAATGTGTGTCACTCTTTTTAGTTACAATAAAGTTAATATGAAGAGATACATTTGCTAAGATTAAGATATAAACAACTAATTGAATCCTTCCCCTTTCAGTTCAATTTTGGCTAAACATAAAGAGATTCATTTATTAGGGTTATAATATGGATAACTAGTTGAGTTCACACAAATATCAAATTAATCTGGTAAGGATTATTTGTTAAGATTAAAACATAAATAACTAAACAAATTCATCCAATATATTGAAATATAATTAACATGGCGATACTCATTTACTAAGATAAAAAAAGTAAATACCTATATGATGTTCATCCTTTAGATTTCCATTTAGAAATTATGACATTAATTCTAACTTTGTTACCCATTCACATTCGTTCAATTTACCAACTTATATCAAGCTAAAACAATAATGGTAACCTAGCGAGATTCTTTCCACTATTACTTCTTTCCATCAATATTAACAAATTTCTTTCCATAGTCAAAATTACAATTATTTTATGTCACTATTACTACATTTTACAATATGATTATATTCATGCATTTGAAAATTAGCTTCATTAAATTCCCATTAAACACTTACAAATTGCAACCATACATGATAACTTAAAGTATGAAGTAAGGGAGACAAAAGCAACACATAACGCAGATATGATCTCGAAGTTCACCCCTAAGGGATACATCTCTGGGTCTGCTCAACTGCAAGACCCCTCTGGCATTTAATATAGTTAAGATTACATAAGGTTCATGTCATATACATCCTTGCCACTTAGGCAATCACAAACTACTATACAACGACCACATCGGCCAATGATTACATAAATGATCCCTTTTTAGAAGCGGATTCAACTATACACATCAAAACAATTTCAGGTACTATTGTCTGACGATTCTATAACTAGGGACGTGACTGGCTATGACCAACACAAGTAACCAGACGATAGGGTCCAAACAAACCTATCAAAGCCTTGCCAGTACTTAACACAAGCGGAAACATAAAATAAACTTGCCATAATTCCCATTATCTATTTCACATTATCGGGGAAGAAAATAACTAAACTATTTATTCTACTAAAAGAAGGTATCATTTTCTCCCAAACTTCCAATCGACACATTATTAAATTTCCGATGATCTTATTAGCATATCATTAGAGCTTTCAAAATTTCCCATGACGAACTAAAAAAAAAATACTTATACATTTTAGATTTCTATTTCTACGTTCTCAGAATGATCAGGTCGAATCATAACGTGTTTCCTGAATATTGTATTATTTAAAAAAAATCACCAATTGTTAAATATTATTCAATATATATATATATATATATGAATTCCCTTAAAAATATATATAATAATGTTGTTCAAATTTCATTTCCTGAATATCTCATTATTTAAAAATCACCAGTTGATAAATAATATTCATTATATATATATATATATATAAATTTCCTTAAAAATATATATATATGAATAATATTGTTTAATAACTTGCAAATTTTAATTTAATTATTTATTAATATATATATAAATCTTCACATTAAATATATATTAATAACAAAATTAATTATTATTTAAAAACTATATTTCAGAGATCTGATTTTAAAACCACATTATTATTTTTTTTTTAAAAACAAAAAAAAACTTTTTTAAAGAAAAACTGGGGGCCACTGCAGGGCCCACCTCCCATCACGGGAGAGGCCCGCAGCTCCCCCCTGCGGACACTGCCGCGGGCACAGAAACCCTGTGGCCGCCGCGGACGCAGGTGCCTGTGGTCACCGCGAGCGTAGAGGCCCCTGCGGCCGCCGCGGACGTAGGTCTCTGCGGCCTATGCGGCGCGAGACCCTGCGGAGCCACGTGGTAGGAAGGAGAATGGGGAGGGGGTGGCGGCGCGAGCCGAGCTTCGGCTCCTCTGCCTGCCAAACCCTAACCCCAATATATATATATATATATATATATATATATATTTTTTTTTTTTTTTCTTTCTTAAATTTTGATTTTATAAACGTTAGGTTTTATTTAAGATCAATTTCCAAAATAAAAACTAGAATAAGATCCAGCGAAAACCCAAATCACAGTCATAGCCATAGTCATATATTCTATATTTGTTATTTTATTTTTTTTTTCAGAATGTTTAAGTAATAGAATGGGGAAGAATTTCTCCTTTCAAAATGTTCAAGAAACCATGACAAATCTTGAATCCAAGAACAACCAAAATTTCAAAACTGAAACTAAATCTAAGAAAAAACATTCATAGGTTTTTTTGTTTTTTTTTCTTTACCAGCATTTCGTAGAGAACATCCAAACACCATTTTTGATTCAACAAATAAATAAAAGGGTAAGCCGGAATCCTACCTCATATCGCATTCCGGGCAAGACTTTGAAGGAGAGCTCCACCTGCAACTCAAAGCAAAACTCCATTTTCTCCAAAATCCCCAATCTCCCTTCCAAAACCATTTTTTTTCCCAAAAGATAACAAAAAGAAGAACCCCCAAAATATTTCAAAAACTAGGTTAAATGAGAAACCCCCCCTTTTTTTTTTGACCTAATTTTCAATTTCGAATTTAAGCACTTTTTTTTTTTAAATAAAAGAAAATGAAAATCATTCTTTTCCACTATTCAATACATCTAATTCGCTTTTCTAATTAAAATTAAAATGCTTCTATCTCTTATTTAATTTTAATTTTAATTTCTCCATATTACTTTAGCCAACATTTATATTTTGAACTATTAACAAGGGTAAGGTATTTAGATTAATTTAATTTCCATAACCAATCTTTTATACTATATCAACTTTACAAATTAAAAATAATTTTCTTTAATTAATAAAATTTACCCTTTCATTTTCCAGAATGCGAAAATGATTAATTTATTTATATTTCCAAATGTCTTTAAATCCTTCTTTATTTTTATTTATTTTTAAATGCATAACTACTTAAATTCGTTACTTAAAATTAACTATTAAATTAAACTCGCTATAACATAATAAAGCGATCTTTTTAATAAATGACTAATCTCATGAAGAAAACCTATTTATTTTAATTCCTCAACTACTAATGCGTAAATGAACACATTAATTCAATTTAAATACTTAAGCTTGCTACAAATATAAATAAGGCGATCTCGTAAATTAACGATTAATCATATAAAAGAAAACTACCTATTTTAAATTTCTAAATTACTAATGCGTACATCCACATATTAAATTGAATTAAATACTTAGGATAACATACTCCATTTACCACACGCAAGGCACGCAAACTGAAAAAGTCCACCAATCACATGACACGCAACCCAAACGAAAAGAAAACCCTACGGACCACACACGATGCTCACATGACCATGGCTAAGGCAAGACGAGAGTTTTATGACCCCCAAATCCGAATTCTAAGGATGGAGGAGGTATACTCAACCCTGCGAACCCCGAAGGAGATGAACCTCGCTCTAGGCAGTGTTGTACCTAAAATCTCCTACACCCATGAATCACGCAAGCATACATATACATATACATTTTCAATGAAGGCGTTAGCTTGAGATTTATAACAAGAATTAGGAAACGACTACATTTACACAAGAATCGATGTAAAAGCACAATAATAGGTATGCACAATTATTTATATTATCTAAACTACACATTGCATCACGGTTAACCAACCATTCAAGAATGCCACATAGGAAGTCAACCAAGGTCAAATAGGTTTTGCAAGGCCGACTAGGGTAGGGGCATTACAAGATGCCCCAGCTCTTGATTGATAGATTATGGTATGGTGATGCCCCCTCGGGAGATCAATTGAGGTATTTGATCTTTGGAGTTTCGCGAAATTGATATCCCGATAGATTTGATTGATAAGATCTAGATTCAGTCTGGTTTCAAGAAGAATTCATCCTGTATAAGACAAAGATGATCAAACTGTCTGGTTTCAGGAAGGATTCATGCTGTATAAGACATGATTGATCATAATATCTGGTTTCAGGAAGGATTCATCTTGTATAAGACATGATCAGAGTGTCTAGTTTCAAGAAGGATACATCCTGTATAAGACATGACTGATCACAACGTCTGGTTTCAGGAAGGATTCATCATGTATAAGACATGGTCAGATCACAATGTCTAGTTTCAGGAAGGATTCATCCTATATAAGACATGATTGATCACAACGTCTGGTTTCAGGAAGGATTCATCCTATATAAGACATGATTGGAGTGTCTGGTTTCAGGAAGGATACATCCTGTATAAGACATGACTGATCACAACGTCTGGTTTCAGGAAGGATTCATCCTGTATAAGACATGGTCAGATCACAACGTCTGGTTTCAAGAAGGATTCATCCTGTATAAGACATGATCGGAGTGTTTGGTTTTAGGAAGGATACATCTTGTATAAGACATGACTAATCACAACGTCTGGTTTCAGGAAGGATTCATCCTGTATAAGACATGATCAGATCACAATGTCTGGTTTCAGGAAGGATTCATCCTGTATAAGACATGATTGATCACAACGTCTGGTTTCAGGAAGGATTCATCCTGTATAAGACATAATCAGAGTGTCTAGTTTCAGGAAGGATACATCCTGTATAAGACATGACTGATCACAACGTCTAGTTTCAGGAAGGATTCATCCTGTATAAGACATGATTAGATCACAACATCTAGTTTTAGAAAGGATTCATCCTGTATAAGACATGATTGATCACAACGTCTAGTTTTAGGAAGGATTCATCTTGTATAAGACATGATCAGAGCGTCTGGTTTTAGGAAGGATACATCCTGTATAAGACATGATTGATCACAATGTCTGGTTTTAGGAAGGATTCATCCTGTATAAGACATGATCAGAGCATCTGGTTTCAGGAAGGATTCATCCTGTATAAGACATGATCAGATCACAATGTCTGGTTTCAGGAAGGATTCATCCTGTATAAGACATGATCAGAATCAGAATTAATTATGTGAGGCAAAAAAAATAGAGGAAGAAAAATTAGGGTGGAAGGGAGAGATGAGGAAGAAATATGAAGCAGTTGTGAGGTATTTGGAAAGAAGAATACGAGATGCGAGACCGCGGAGGAAAATGGGGGCAATTGAGAACTCCATGGGATTATTGAGTTTATGATTTGATGGAATGATGGTGAGATTTTGTGCACAACAAATGTGGAGAGCCAACCTAGTTTGATGTTGCCAGTGACTTGCACCACTTATTATAGAAATCAGTATGCCATGAGAAACGCAGGGTGTGGACTGACTCTGTAGACAAATGGGAATTTCTTGCACACAATAATGCAAGCGTTAAGAAATAGTAATACAAAGTTGTGGGTTCGTGCAAGGAAACCCTGAAACACATCGATACCTCTTGTACACGAGAAGGTAAGTGTTGATAAACACTAGTACCAGGTCGCCGGTTTATACAAGAAGGATCCAAAACATGTCATACTATGAGATATGCCCCAGTATGCACCTACGATAATGTACCTGGATATGGAAGAACCCAAGCAGTCGTAAATAGTGGCAGTCGTAGGGCAAAAGATGCAAGCCTATATGAAAAGATCTAACAAAATCTAACAAATGATACCTCTTGCCAAGAGTAGAACTAGGATGGAGGATTAGGATGTCAGGTGAGGGAAGGAGTCATCCCTAGGGAAAATCTATATTGGGGAGTGGGAAATCATCTTTAGGACAAGCTATATTTAGATCTCGGAAATCTATACAGATGCAGATGCCCTAGCAGGTTTGCCAACAGGTATAAATGTTTTGGGAAGAAGGAGGATTAACTCCTTGGATGGTTATGACATTGACATGATTGTCTGCATGTTCAATCAATGCGACCTACTAAAAAATCAAAACCCGTTATGTGATTAGCTTAGTCATAACCCATTGCGTTAGATGATGAGCCTTTTCCTTTATCATGCTTTGGGAAGGGTTCCTGGTACATTTTGAATTTGTCATTGTTATTACCAGGTTTTGTATTTGCTATCTCAATCTCACCTCTATCAATGAGATCTTGTATGTAGATCTTCAGTTTCATACACTTTCGTGTATCATGTCCCTTGATACGATGGTATTCACAATACTCGTTTTCATTATACCATCTTGGTTTAGGTTGATTGGGGTCAAATGGGCGAGTAATTGGAAAAACCACTACACCTGCTTGGACAAGTTTTTGAAACACCACTTCAATAGGCTCAACCAGAGGAGTGAAATCTCTTGGAGTCTCGTTTTCTATTGGGGTGGTTGTCCTTGGATTGAGATATTGTTGTGAGGTTTTTGGGATTGATTTTGGTTGTTGAATTGATTATTGTTGGTGGTGGATTTTGGGGGAGTGGCCACGGTTTGGACCCACTTTGCATCAATTATACCATCATTGACCACATTTTTGTTTTTCAACCAAAATGTTGGCTTGTCGTTATAATAAGAGGAAGAACTTTGTGTTGATTTCTGGTAATGTTTCAAGGTTCCTTCCTCCAACAAGACACGTTTGAGGGCGAGGCCCTTATCTGTCAATTTTTGGAAGGATTTGATACATTGAGATATTAAAGGTCTTGAAAGTTCAAGCACCAAGTTCTTTTGGAATAGCTCAATTTGATGTTGTTCTGGCATGTCCCACTGGAATTTCTTGATAAGATGTCACCATCTTTGTAGGAAATTGGCGAAGGTTTCTCTGGGCCTTTGTTTTGTATTACATAAGTCCATCATAGAAACATCATTACCCATGTTGTATGCATAGTGGGCCACAAATTTTTCTGCCAAGTTTGGAAAAGAGACAATGGAACCTCATGGTAAAGATGAGAACCATGCCAAGGCGTCTCCTATGAGACTCTTGGGAAAGAGTCTACAAAGATAAAGGTCACTATAGGAGACTTCTTGACATAAGATGTGGAATTCTCGAACATGATCGCGGGGGTCTCCTTTACCTTCATACTTGGTGAATTTAGGGATCTCAAATCCCAGAGGATATGGTGCAACTGATATAGATGGGTCATAAGGACAAGGGCAAAACTCTTCGAATGAGTAATTTTTCCTTTTATTAGTCCTTTGTTTCATGTCCTTGATGATATTCTTCATGTCTTGAATTTCCTTGATGAGGCCTTGTTGTGGACTTTGATATTGATGAATTATATTTGCCCCAAGAATTAGATGAACCAAAGAAGGTGCACCACCACCAATATATTGATATGATGAGGAGGTGGGAGCATGGGATGTGATGACTGATGTCGCTGGGGTTTGAGGGACAGTTGGTTGCGGTCCGCCAACTGTTGTGACGGGATTGAATACGGCCCGGATAAAATTTGCAACATTGTTGGGAGGAAGGGAAGTTTGTGGAATAGAAATTTGTGGTTGAATAGAAGGAGGTGGTATAGAAGTTTGTTGGAAAATGGATGAGATTGGATTTGATAGTGGTATGGATGGTAAGGAGGAAGAAGGTGGGATGGAGACCATGGTGGGAGGTACCGCGGGTGGCATTGATTGAGCCTGGATGATTGATGGGGCTGCAATTGATTGAGTTTGAATAGTAGGTGCAGCACTTTGTGTGGGAGCGAGGTCTCCTTGTGGTTGTTGGGTGAGAGCAGATCTATTAAATTCAAGCGGAAGTTGAGCTCCATGTTCAAGGAGAGTTTTTAGGTGCAGTAGGATTGTGTTTAATAAACTTTTCCATCATCTCTTGGTTATAAGAATCTGCTAGGAAAGTTTGCACTTTCGGGCAAAGTTCATCTTGGTTAACCATGTCAAGATTTTGACTTTGATCTTGATCACTAGGTTGCCCACTTTGTGTATGATCTTGCGTGGGATCTTCATATAGGACACCAATGTCTGGCATGCCATATTGTTGTTCAGCCATCTTTTTCTTTTGGGATCGAGTTGCGACCATACACGATATTTGTGATGAAAAGACTTAGGAAAAATGTGATGAAAGGACTTAAGAAATTTGTGATGAAAGGATTTAAGAAATTTGTGATGAAAGGATTTAAGAAATTTGAGGATGAAAGGACTTAAGAAATTTGAGGATGAAAAGACTTGAGAAATTTGTGATGAAAGGATTTAAGAAATTTGAGGATGAAAGGACTTAAGAAATTTGTGATGAAAGGATTTAAGAAAATTGAGGATGAAAGGATTTAAGAAATTTGAGGATGATTGATGAAGAAGGTATGGTAGTGATGGTTTAGAAGAAATTTGATGACTAGGCTGTCTTTGGTATGAACATGAAGGATCGATTCGAATGGCAAGTTGTATGAAGGGATATGGCCACCCTGATTTGGACAATAGTTGGTGTTTCAAAGGACAAACTAGAATGTTGACGTAGAGGATAAACTCTTAGCTTCTCTCTTGGGCTTATGAAAAATGGGACGGACAGAGTTTTGACGCAATTTTGGACTTTGTGTGGGTAATGACTTGGACAATTGTTTGTGTCTTGACAAATGTTTTTGCAAAGTGTTTGGGGATAGTGATGTGTTTTTAGTCTACTCTTGGCAAGTATGTATCAAACAAAGCAAACATAGTGATCAAATGCATATTATATCAAAGACACTCATGCTCATATACAACATTCTTAAGGCTGGCAAGGACAATAGTCATTGAATCCCAATTGGTTTCCCATCTACGCTTACCCAGAGCGGGCACTTAGATGCTTGACCCCACTGGCTCCCCTCCACGGCACTCACTTCTCAGGGCAGCCAAGCATCAATTCCCATGAAAACTCCTCATGGAAAACTTTGTGTCTCTACTAAGGGCTGTAAGAATATGGGCCGCTTCAGAGGTCTGACCTCCTGCACCAATGACTAGAAGGTTTTTGGCCACTATGAATAAGGTGTTTAGTAAGTCTTCCCGTTAGGAGCTACCCTTCGAAGTTGCGCAAGCGCAATTGAGGCCTATAGCCCAATGAAGCACCAAGAACTTAGTAGTCACGCAAATGTGATTGAGATCTCTAGGATCCTACTAAGCACCCAATGTGAGAGTGAACTCTCATATAGCCCCAACCATTAACCCTTTCATAGTCAATGGCCTATTTATTATAGTGAGTTGGGAACCCCAGGTCCGGGTGTACTCACTTGGGTCGTTCCCCTCTTACCTTCTCAAAGAGCAAGTTGGGAGGGCAGGCCCGCTAGAGGTAAACACACAATCAAACAAGAAAAGGTTGGAGGGTCTGGATTTCTGATCATCTAGTAAGACAAGCGCATACTTTCCTACCTTTACGCTTTTCTTAAAGACACATAAGACAATGGTTCATTCCATTTTAATTAATATCTAGGTGCCTAATTTAAATAAATGCACAATATTTGGTTGAATCAGCTAGGCAACCTGCAAAACCACTTGATTAGTAGTTTGAAAAATGGAGTCTTCAAAAAGTGTCCTGCAAAACAACTTGATTAGTAGTTTGGAAAAATAGAGTCTTCAACAAGCGTCCTGCAAAAAACAACAAAATGACAAAAATATTAATTTTTATTTTATTTTTTGGGAATGAATAGAAAAACATGAATAAATTTTTTTTTACTAATGACAAATGTGGATTTGAAGAAAGCTTTGATGGGTAAATGGGGTTTGACTAGGTTTTTTGCCGCTTTCCAAGGGATAGGCAAGCGAAAAATGGGGATTTTGGAGGAGAGATGAAGGAATGGAAAAATTTGTCCAAGAGGGACAAAGAAGCAAAAGTTGGAGATGGATAATATGAGAAAAATTTGGAGGTGATTGGATAAAAGGGGAAGGAGTTATGACAAACCCTAAAAATAGAGAAATATGGGATTTTGGGCTTCAAAAAGTGGATTTTTGGGATAAGGCCTCCAAGGAAGGAAATGTGGAAAATGGCAATGCGGAGAATCAAGTAAAATTTGGAGGAAAATGGAGTCGAGATAAAGAAGATATGGCGAAAAAACATAATTTAAAAAAAAAAAAAAACCTTAGATTTAATAGAGCAGACAGAAACCCTAGATTTAACAGAGCAGAAACCCTAAATTTAACAGAATAAAAAAAATGTCAAACATCCGGATTTCTGATTGTCTAGATAGACAAGAGCATAATCTCCTACTTTTACACTTTCCTGCGGTCAGACAAATTATATTTAAACAGAGCAGATAACAGGAAATGAAAAAAAAATTTAAAAAATGCAGACTACAGTTAGCGCCTAAAATTTTTAGACAAATTAACAGAGCAGACAGTAGCACTGAACATATAGAAAAGTGTCAAAGATCTGGATTTCTGATTGTCTAGATAGACAAGAGCATACTCTCCTATTTTCACACTTTCCTGCGATTAGAGCCTACAGTCGCGCTAAACAGAATAGAAAAGTGAAAGGTCTAGATTTTTTATTGTCTATATAGACAAGAGCATACTCTCCTACTTTCACACAGATTATAATTAAACAGAACAGATAACAAAGCAAATAACAGATTGGATAACAGGAATTCAAATTCCCACAAAACGCTCGCACTAATTGCAGAGCTATTGTGCTGAAACTGAAACTGAAACTGAAAAGAACAGAAACAAAAATGAAACAGAAACAGAAAAGAAGTTTTTGCGCAGAAATACAGAGCCGCTATTCTGGAACCTGTAAAAAAAGATTTTTTATTTTTTTTCTGCAGTCGCTCTATTTTGGAACTTGTGTCTCACAACTCACAAAAACCTAAAAAAAAATTTTAGTTCTTAGGGACGTGGGTCCCACCGGGCATGCCAAAATGAAGAGAGGAAAACAGATTTGAAGGTCAAATGATCAAAACATAACGAAATAAACATGTAGAATGCCAAAATATCATTAAAAGACCATTTCACCTTGCTATTTTACCTTCTCCTTCGAATTGAGCTTGATGAAGTGAAGGCGCCCCTTGATTATGATCCACTTGATGTGCTCCTTTGATTGTTGGATGTGGATGGCTCTCCAATGTTGTGCACAAATGGAATGGATTTGAAAAATGATAAGGATGAGATGATCAAGTTGCCAAGATGATTTCCTGGGCTCAAAAGGGCAGCATAAACTTACTGGATTTCAAGATGATTAGAATAAAGGGATGGAGCCCTATTTTATAAGAAGAGGAGAGGAAAATGGATGGAAAGGATGAATTCGAGATGAAGGGCTAAGATTTACTTGTGAGCTCACACAAGGTCCAAGAGAGGGTGTGGAGACCAAGAAATATGCCTTAAAGGCATTTCGTATCTCCACACTCCACAAGATGTATTGGAGGAATTAAAAATTCTCCAAAAAAGGATATCATGGGGATTGGAGGAATAAAAAGGAATTAAAAATTCTTTGGGAGAGGGGATGCCTAGAGGAATGTGTGATTTCGAAAATCTTACATTCACCTAGGAAAAGAGCATTTAAAGCTAGTGGCTGGATGAAAAGGACAAAGAGTTGACTTTGTGGCTAATCATGTTGATTAACCATTAATGACTCATTAGGAGGGAGATTAGAGGAAATGTTCGGTGGGATTAATATTTGTAGGAGAATTTGACTAGGAGAGAGAATGAGTGGAGGGAATAAAAAATTAGAAGAATAATGTTAAGTGAGTTTAGGGAGTTTCTAGAAGAATTTATTAGGTTAATGATGAATTACGAAGATGATTTATAGGAATCATGTAGGTTAACTAATTAATTGAAATTAATTAGCTAAGAGGAAGATTTATGAGGATTTGATTTTTTTAGAAGAATAAAGAAAGGGATTGATTTATTAAATAAATCAATCATATGCTATAGTGACAATATTAATTATATTTAATTAATATTGAGAGGAATTTGAATTAACATAATTAATTAATTAATTATGCGAGGAATTAAAAATAATTAAAATAATTATTTTTAAGTGTCTACACCTTGCTTTTGAATTGCCTTACCCTTTGATGGATTTTCAATAGCCCATTTCCTTCAAGAATCAAACCTAATAGAAGAAGATCATACTAATGAATACTCTCAAGATGCACACACTATAAATATGTTGTCAACCAAGAATTTTAATAAGTAAAGTGATGTATCCTCTGAAGAGGAGTGAGATGGGGTTGATATGGATATACAGAGATATAGAAATAATGCCTATCATTAGCAAATATTCTTTGATGGAGAAGATTCACTAGTGACAAGTTATCAAAAGATCCCTTCTTCCTCTGTAAATAAGAATGTTAGACTAAGAAGGTTTTATGATGAGGAGATCAAGTCTCACACTGTTGTTACAATTGAACAAGCTAAGAGTAACTATAATTTGAGAAACAAAGTGGTGGGTGTGGATCAAGGAAGGCCAGGTAGTCTTTTTGTGAAATCAACTCATCTACTAGAGAAAACTTCTCAAACTACTAAGAAGGTTGATGAGCAAAACCATAAGAGAGTTCAATTTGACCTTCCAAATGATATTCAAAAGAAAGAGAAGACACCTAGAATTACCCCTACTCAAAATATTGTGAAGGCACCACTCTCTTTGCAAAAAAGGAAAATACTTCAACACCAGAGGTATTAAAATCTTCTTCACCTTCTAGTATGCTCAACATGCCAAGCTTTGATATGGCTCAATTATTGAATTAAATAAAAAATTTAGTACCTTTTTTTAAATTAATGAAAATACAAGACCATAGAAATATTGTTTTGTCCATGATTGCCAATACCTTAAGGTCATCAGGTAAAGATGATGTGGGGGATGAGGGTTGCATACCCACACAAAAGATGAATCAAATAAATGATACCCAAGATAAAAACATGAAAACCCCTAAGGTTTACTAAGGGAAAATTGTTGATAGGTCTTGTTCTCAAGTTGACCTTTTTTACATAAGAATCTTTATAAATAAAAAATTAGTGAAAAAATGCATGCTAGATTCAGGAGCTGCAATCAACATCACGCTTCTTGGAATAATGAAAGAGTTGGGACTATGGGTTGACACTACTTTTGGAAAGTGCTATTCTATGGACAATAGAGAAATACCAATTTTTGGCATTATTAAGGACCTAGAATTTAGTTTGCCACATACCCTAAGGGCGTTTACAAAATGGATGTAATTGTGATTGGCATTCCTCCTAAGTATGGTATGTTACTATCAAGACAATGGGGTGTAGCAGTGGGTCGACATATGCAACTAGATCTCTCATTTGCTACTGTCCCTATAAATGGTAAGGATGTTAAGTTTTGAAAAGAACCTAGGTCTACCGTGATTATAGAGGAGGTCCCTCTTACTGAATTCATATGTTTTTGTGATGTGGACATTGAGAATTTTAAAGTGGACCTACCATAATTATTATTTAAGAATATTGATGCTATCGATATTGAGCTACAAAATGATCAACAAATCTTATGGAGTGTGTATTTTGATGGGGCATGCTCAAAAGAGGGATTTGGTGTGAGGGTCTTGTTTATTTCCCCAAAAGGAAAAAAGTAAGTATTCCTTCTTATTGTTTTTTGAGTGCACTAACAATATTGCAGAATATGAAGCCTTTCTCTGAGGACTCGACATTGCTAAAAAGCATGGAATAAAGTTTCTAAAAGCACTTGGAGATTCAGAAATCATTATGTCTTAAGAATATCAAAAGTTGAGATGCAAAATAGATCATTAGTACCTGATAATGTATGTAGTTGGCAAGTGTTTGAAGATGATGTTGATTTACTAAACTTTATGTAATGCATAGATAGATATAAATCACAAGAAATTGATTGCAATTCACTAGTCCAAGTTGTAAATGACAAACAGACAATTTTTTGAAATGAGATCGTCTAGTTAAAAACTAACAAGACCGAGGATTAGTTGAGGAGAATTAGGTCATGGATTTGGGAGATCATTCTGGTGTTTAGATTGGTAGTGCCCCTTCCTAAAGTTCAGATACTAGGGGGAATTAGTCTTAGGTGGCAGGTTCTTCCAAGAACAACCATACACCCTCTAAGGGTGGTCAATAGTTGTAGTAGAAACAAAAGAACTTTCACAGCCATCAGAATGCCCAAGGTGGTGGATCTCAGTCAAGGAAGGAATGTAGTAAAAGTTATCTTATATTTCTTAGATTCCTTGAATTTAACCCAGTTATATCCTAAAAAATCCATCTAGTATGCACAATAACTCACATCTTGTCACCTTTTGCAGCATAGCCTCCATGTTAGGCAACGATAAATTATCCTTTAAAGAAGAAACATTTAAGTTCCTAAAATCACACTTAGTCTAATATCTCCATTCTTTTTCCTAATGGAGTTCCTAAATCTTGCTTAGTGAACTTGCACCCAGTCACCATAGGAGTTCCAACAGGTTTGGAGTCATCTAACCCAAAATTCTTCAACAATTCCTTCAGATACTTAGATTTAGAAATGAAAATGCCTTTAGCAGTCTATGTAATCTGCAATCCTAAGAAGAATTTCATCTCACCTATCATAGACATCTCAAACTCTTTTTACATATCATCAACAAACCTCATACTCAAATCATCATCTCCTCCAAAAATAATGTCATCGACAAACACTTCAACAATCAAGATGATATCATTATCAACCTTAAAGTATAAATTACTGTCAGGAGTACCTTTACAAAATCCCAATTTCATCAAATACTTTTCCAATCTAGCATACCAGGCTTTAGGGGCTTGTTTAAGTTGATAAAATTCTTTCTTCAATCTGCATACCATGTCTCCTTCATCTGATAATGAAAACCCATCTGGTTTCTCAATGTAGACTTCCTCTTCCAAATCTCCATTCAAAAAGGTTGACTTCACATCCATCTGATATACCTTAAAATCCTTGTAAGAAGTATATGCAAGAAGTAATCTAACAACTTCAGTTCTAGCTACCTAAGCAAAATTCTCCTCATAGTCAATTCCTTCCATCTGTGAACATCCTTTACATACCAACCTTTCTTTGTTTCTAACCACTTCACCAGCTTCATTCAATTTACTTTGTAGCACCCATTTAGTACCAATCACATTCTTGTCTTTAGCTCTCGGAACAAGTTCCCATGTGTTATTCTTCTCAATTTGATTCAACTCTTCTTCCATAGATTTTATCCAATTCTCATATTTACAAGCTTCAACAACATATTTAGGTTCAATCTTGGAAATCAAGCATATTTCTTCAGCAACAATCCTTCTCCTAGTCATCGCACCTTTATTTTTATCACCAATAATCTAATTTTTTGAATGATTTAATTTCACATACCTCAGAGTCTTCTGATTGTTCTGACTCTCGGATTCTTGAACTTCTTCATCGGAAGTAGCAATATTTGGATTAACTGTCTCTATCAGAGCATTCTGCTTTTGGTTCTCTTTATGCACTCTCTTTTAAATGATATCTTTATCATCAAACTCATATTTGTATGCTCATCTTCTTTTCATGACACTCATCAACCTTCACATTTGCACTTTCCACTATCTTCTTCAACCTCTTATTGTAACACCGATAGGCCTTTCTCTTAGTAGAATATCCCAAGAAGATTCCTTCATCACATCTTGCATCAAACTTTCCTATATCCTCATCTTTTTTGATATAACATTTGCTTCCAAAAACTCTGAAATATATAACTGTAGGAACATGACCAAACCATAACTCATAAGGAGTTTTACTGGAATCACCTTTTATATGCACTCGGTTGAATGTGTATACAACAGTGCTAACAACTTCTCTCCAAAAGGTCTTTGCAACATCTCCTTCAATCAACATATTCCTAGAAGCATCTAAAATATTTCTATTCTTCATTTCAATAACTCCATTCTGTTGAGGGGTTCTAGGAGAAAATAACTATATTCTTATTCCATTCCTTTCACAAAATGAATCGAACCCACCAGATGTGAATTCTCCTCCTCTATCAAATATCAAATATTTCAGCTTCAATCCTATCTCTGTCTCCACCTTAGCTTTGAATATCTTGAATTTCTCCAGTGCTTCTGATTTCTCCCTTAGAAAAGTAACCCACATCATTCTAGAGTAGTCATCAATCAACAACATGAAATATTTGTCACCCTGCACACTTCTCACTCTTGTAGGACCACACAAGATCAAATAATCCATTAGATGTATACTTCTTACTCTTAAATGAAATTCTTGTTTGCTTTCCCAACTGACATTCTTTACATATCGGATTAGAAGGTTTCACAATTTTAGGAAAATCTCTAACACCTTGAGTAGAATTTATCTTAATCATGCAGTAAAAATTAACATGACACATCCTTCTATGCCACAACCAACATTCATCTACCTGAGAAATCAAACAACTTTTCTCATCGACATTCAAGTGAAAGATATTACTTTTAGTCTTAGTTCCTGATGCAATCTCTATACCAAAGATATTCAGAATCTTGCATTTACCATTCTTGAATTGAAAATCATATCCCTTATCAACCATCTGTCCAACACTCAAAATATTATGCTTCAAACCTTCAACATATAAGACATCATCAGTATTATTCTTACCATTATAAGAAATAGAACCTCTACCATGAATCACACAAGCTTTATCATAACCAATAATTACTATACCACCATCATACTTTTGCATATTCACAAATGTACTTTTATCACCTGTCATATGATGTGAACAACTCCTATCAATTACCCATTCATCTTTCTCTTCAATCTTAGCAGCCAAAGCTTTCTTTTCAACAGTGCAACTTGTAGATTTCACTGGTACCGAATCATCTTCCTTGATAGAAATAAATACAAATTCATCTTTTGAATTAACTAATTCTTCATCTATCACACCTTCATCATCAAAATAATAACATTTCTATTGATATTTGTACTTTCGGTTAGGCTTATAGGGCTTATCATATTTATCATTTCTCTCTTGTCACAGTGGTCATAGTCTAGATCAACGATTACTTTAGTGGCGAATATTCTCCAATGGCAAATATTTTGTACCGTATGGGGGTGGCCATGTCGCTAGAACATTATCAATTTTTGTCAATGTCACGGCCCGATCACCATATGTTTTATGCAATTAAATGTTTCTATGCGATGATTTCACCAATACAATATATGGTGGATGCACGGTAAATTTAATTATTTCGCCTACACTCTCTGAGGTTTCCTTAATAGATGACCTTAATTCACCTATAGGCATGTGAAGATTTGTTATCTAGGGGGACCCAATTCACCCGACATCTTGCCAACGTGTGTCTCCAGTCACCCCAACTTTCGCCAACTATATTGTATTCGCTATTCGCCTATTATTTGGACGACCTATAATCGCCTCGAAAATAATGTAAGTCATATTTGGACGACCTATAATCGCCTCAAAAATTACATAATTCATATTTGGACGACCTATAATCATCTCGAAAATTACATAAGTCATGTTATAATTACACGGGATTCGCCAAATATTTGTATACTGGTAAATTCCTGCGGAATTCGCCATATAAGGATTGGTATAAATACATGCAAAGATCAGATCTATCTCAACACAATCTGGTGGGTTCTAGGCTCTGAATTTTGATCAATAGCGAAGTTTCAAACCAAGGAAAATCATTGTTGTTGACTGTATTGGCAACTGCTTGTTACCTAAAGCCTAAAGGTGAGCGATCATATTTTTGAACTAGTATATTATACATTATAGTCTATTATTGCTTCTTCAGCAAATTGATATTTTTTTGGCAGCCTTTATTTCGTTGGAGATGGCAAACAGGAAGAGGGGTAGGAAACTTGAATGTGGGGAAGGCCAGGAGAGGCCAACAAAAAGCAAAACGTTGTCTTCGTACTTTGGCATTGGAAAAGATTGTGGTACTGGTGAAAATCAGGAAGGTACATCATCACAAGTACAAGTACAAAATTCGCCACCTACACCGCATGTTGAAGATGGCGGCGAACCTGATATCTCAGATCAAGATGATCTTGAAGAAGATTATCTGGTAGATACCCAAGTTAGCCGGAATGATATAATCGACTTGGGTGATAATTCCATTGATGATAATGCATGGAAGGGGAAAAGAAAAGCCATATCAAAAAATAGTGAACCACAATCAAAAAAGGATCGAGAGTGGGATATGTCAATCAGGAATTTTCAAATTAATTGGTAATCAAAGTATCCATTCATTGAACCAGTGGAGAATCCAATTGAAGGCGAGCCTCCAATAGAATGCAAGTGTAAGATTTGCATTTGGAAAAATAAGAAGGAAATTAGGTTGCAGCTAAAATTTGACACCATAGAAAAGCATATGGGTAAAGTTTATGAAAAACAAATGATAGACGGGGTTGAAAAATCAGTGATAAGATGGAAAACAAAGAATGAATGTAAGCATGTGAGGAATGCCGAAGAGTATTATTTTCATGAGAAATTACAGACGAAGCCTGCTGAAGTTAAAGGTTCTATTGAAGTTGTTTTTGGAAAAGCAATGCAAATAGAACAACTGGGAAAAGTTGTTCAGTTAAGCGCTGTTTTTCATATTTTGAGCAGAGGGCATGCTATGACAGATTTCCCATCAACTAGTGGTTTATTACACTTTTTGAAAGTTCCTAACTATCCTAATAGACATTGGTCAGTAAATAGTGGATGGGAATGGGCAAGTTGTCTTGCTGAGGTTGAAATAGAAGATGTACAGGAAAAAAATAAGAGAGTCAAACTTCATTGCATTTTCTTTAGATGAAGTTACGGCAGTAGACAATACTTCATGGGTATGCATGCATGTTTATATTGTAGAGAATCATACCCGCCAACCTCATCTACTATCTGTTGCTAAAATGAAGGAGAGTGCGATAGCGGAAAATTTATTTCAACTAGTAAAGAGAAGTTTAATTGAATATGGAGGTATGGATGACATGACGGTAGCCAAAAAATTGGTTTGTGTTGGAGCAGATGGAGCTTCAGTAATGCAAGGTCACAGGAACGGTCTTTGTACAAAGATTGAAACTTCATTTGCACCGTACATTATTGCAATTTACTACATGGCTCACAGCATGAATTTAGCTTTTGGAATTGTGAGCAAGTTTGCTTCGGTTAAAAAAATTGAAATTTTAATCAGAGAGCTCTACTCACACTTCTGTCGAAGTCCCAAGCGATTTATGGAATTTCAACACTTTGCTGATGGATTAACTGATGGGAACAAGCTTCTCAAGGATAATGATACCAGATGGATCTCTTTGGATGGTCCAGCACATCGAGTGTTTTCAGAATATCCATCCTTGATTGGACTATTTCACACAACTCGCGATGAATCAGATCAACTGAAATTTCCTAAACTTCTTGGCAGGTTAAGTAATTTAGAGACACTCTTAACTTTAGCAGCTCTTCTGCCCATGCTAGAGGAAATGAGGAATATTATGAAGGCTACCCAAAAAAGAGCTCTGTATATTGTAGAATATGCTACGCTGCGTAAGATGACATGGATGACCCTCGACAATCTCTATCGAAATGAACCAACACTATCTGATGAAAAATTTGTTAAGTGGCGGACACTCATAGATTTTAACAATCCTGATAACTTTTTACAAATCGGTGCAGATGGGGAGGTATGTGCTAATGTATGGGGAGTTGAGATACCAATGCACTTCTATGCCACGGTTGACCCCGAGGAACCAGGAAAGCGCCCCAGGAAGAAACTAGCAAGAGTTACAAAGGAAGATTTCGACAAGATTGTTGAGACTGTAACTACTTATGTGAAGAAAATTGCATATGATCTTTCCTCAGAAATTAGAAGCAGATTCCCTCCTGACAACCTACTCGAAGCCATGTCTATTGTGTTTCCTCATTATTGGAGCCTCAACAGTGCATCTGATTTTTGAAGTAAGCTACTGACTTTGATAAAACAATTTTGCATATCCAGAGAATTGAATGGAGTAACTATAAATGGAATATTAGATGAAACTCATCTTCAAGAGCAATCATCTCATTTTGCATACACTATGAAACAACAATATGCCAAAATGGAGAACCCCAGTGAAGAGGGATCAATAACAAGGGTTTGGAAATATATAGCTGAGAACACATCCTTGCATGATTCAATGCCAGAATATGTGAAGCTTGTTGCTTTATGTCTTACCATGATATTGGGTTTGGTGGAAGATGAGAGAGTTTTCAGTGCTTTGGGGTTCCTAAAATCAAAGCTAAGAAACAAACTAGACAAAAATTTGGAAAATTGCTTGAGGCTCTATACATCTAGGTATGATGTCCACACTTTTCCTTACGATAGGGCACTACAAATCTGGAGGTCCAAATGTGAAAGAAGAGGTTTGGGCAACACTTCAAACCAAAGTACCAGTGGGACTAGTGGACCTACTGGTAGCATTGAGATGCAGTTCAACGAAGATATGCAGACTCAGTCTCAGAGTAAAGAAACCACAGACGAGAATCAAGAAAGCACTGAATTTGATGAGGATGAATGGCAACCATAAGAGATTGGTATTTATTAATCTTATTACTGTATCTCATCATTCATATTACAAAAGCATATTACTTTTTGTGATTAGAATTTAATATTGATTTGTAATTTTATTTTTCAACTTTCTATTTCTAGATTTAAAATAGCATAATAAAAAAAAACCATAATGTGTTTATTGATACAGAGATGTTTATTGTTTATTTATACATGTTTGAGTCTCAAATCTGTGTGATATATTTCAGAACCATATGATAAATTTCATTCAATAGTAATACACATGTCGAGAACTTAGATTTTCATTAATTCTTTCAAAATATAGCCATATGATACATTTCATTCAATAGTAATACACCAATCTATGTGATTCTACATGCCAATTGCAAAAGTGAATACAAAGTTTCAGAACCCTTTGCAAATGACCCTGAATTCCCTTTTATAGAAACAAGAGAGCAACAACAACTCCTGTGTGATTCTCCAATGTCCATGCAAAAGTGAATACAAAGTTTCAGAACCCTTTGCAAAATTGCAAATGACCCTGAATTCCCTTTTATAGAAACAAGGGAGCAACAACAGCTTCAGGTCGAATTGCAAGTTTGCAACATGTAACACTGAACATCAAAATCACAAACTCAGCACATATTTATATGGCCATCACAGGCCATATTAGCAATTTAACATCTGCTACGTGTTTGATGTCTCCTGTTCAAAAAACAGAGTTCAAAATTAAATATTAATTCACGCCATGAGTCATGACAAATTAAACATAGATAATAGCTATAGGAGTGCCTAAAACCTACTAATCAGAAATAGAGAAATGCATAAATGTTAAAGCAAGGGAGAATTTGAGAATACAAATTTACTGGCTGAAGTTTTGCAGTGTGCATCATAGATTCATAGGCTGGATTAGCAAAATAGCAATAGCGAGTGTTGTTTTTTTCCTATTCATAAATTAGATTCATAGGCTGGATTAGCGAAATAGAAAACAGGAAAAAAAAAAAACCTTGAAATTAAGAATAAAAGAAGAAAATTGTGCAATACATACCATGATTCGTAAGAATTCTGTGCCAGTTTTTGTAGGGTGCTCCACTCTTCATCTGATGGAAGGTCAATATTCTATAAACTATGGAAAGTCAACTCCAACTTCGTCAACATTCCATTTTTAGAAGATTTACTTGACATCACTGTTTCATCCAATAGCGAATTTAGAGTTGTAAATGGTTGGATGAATTCCAGAAAGCTTTTGGGAGTTGTGTCCTTTGGAAGCAAGTTTAAATCAGACTTCATTTTTTTCTCCATGATTTCTTTGTAAGCTTCTTCTCCAATGAATTTATTTTCTGTGTCAACAAGCTTAGGCAAACCAAGTTTAATCAAATTATTTTTCTTTTCTTGCAGCTTCATTATCTTTTTTCCACAACTGTCCATAACTTCTAATGTTTCCCTTAGCTTCTGGCATTTTTGAATGATAGATGATGTCTTAACTGTGGCATCAATGCGGCTCTTAATTCCCTTAGATGCCAAGTAGCTATCACTGGAACTGTAGACTACTTTCAAAATCTTTTTTGCCATTTCCTCTTTTGAATAAACATGTGTGCTCTTCTCATAGTGCCATTTGATTTTTTAAAAAAATTGTCTCATACTTTCAATCAATTGAAACCATTCACACAACTTCTCACTCCTCTGCATTATTTCTCGCCAAATGTTTTCTTGTATATACTTCGTTGTATTTTTCATATTATCTTTGAATCTATCATCCAAAGTTTTTATTTGATCATTTGCATTGTGCAGGTCTTCTTTCATTTGTGCACATTTTTTTCTGTCTTCCTCTACTTCCTCTTGCAAATGTTTTTCTTTTTCCTTCCCATGATCCAATAGGTCCTGTAATTTTTTCATTTCAGCGGTAGCAGACTCATAACTTCTGTATAATTTTTGAAAACTGGCTTTTTCCTCAACAATTTTTTTTACTGCTTTTAGCCAGTTTTTCTGTCAGGTCCTTCAATTATGCATCCTTCTTGTCCTGCTCTGCAATTTCTACTGTAGAGCCCAAATTTTTTATCCTTTTCTGTAATTCATTGCACTTGCTATCTGCTGCTTTCCTCCTTGATTTCTTGTTTTCCAGGTCTGCCTGTAACTTTCCTATTTGTTTCTCCAGTTTATTTTTTCTCTCTCCACCTTTAGCAGTGAAGTGTAGACCACTTCATTAGTCCTTTTTGACACACTAATTTTGTCCACATTATGTACTTTGGAGAAATCCATTTGGAGGGTGCTAACTTGAAATTGAGAGGGATCTATCTAACTGTGTGGTGGATTTTTATCTTTAGATGGGCCCAGGGGCATAACAACCATGAACTCCATCATATCTTTATGTGGGTCATATGTTGGAAATACCCTGTTCCTTGCAGGTTGTTCATTTACAACTTCAGACACGGAATTCCTATGAAATGCTTTCTTTTTTTCTTTATTTGCTTTTGTCGTGTGTTCAAATTTTTCATAGTAATCACGAAATTAAAAATCTGGGGTTGCTGAAGCAATTGAATGTTTGAAAGGTGACATAGGAATACCATAGGCTCCAGTTCCACTTATTCCTATGGTTTTAACTAATGCTTGACCAGGATTAGGATTACCAACAGTAGTTCCTAATGCTGTCCCACTCCCACTGACACTTTCATGTGTAGTTTTCATAGTCTTTTGAGGTGTGTGATCTGAAGCTGCAAATGATTGATTTGTAGTGTCAGTGGCACTTGATATAAGATTCTCAATAGTATGAGATTGAGTATCTACCTCTAGTGGCCTCTTGCGAGAGATATTTTGTTGTTGCCCTTGTCCAACACCAAGACAACTAGTATCAGTAGTACTACCCATGCCAACATCACCAATCACAGTGGCACTTGACTGAACAATAATAGGAATACTATCCCCAGATTCCCCACCAGTGGCAGTGGCACTTGATTCACCACCAATGGGAATACCATGATGTGGTGGTGGTTGTGGATTTGAACCTGAAACAAATGTAGGTGGATTTTGAGGGTAATGAGTAGTACCTACCGGTGACGAATCTGAAAAATCAAGTCCAATGACTAGTTTATAAGGACCTTTTGATTTTGACCCACCAATCACAGCGGCACTTGACTAAACAATAATAGGAATACTATCCCCAGATTCCCCACTAGTGGTAGTGGCACTTAATTCACCACCAATGGGAATACCATGATGTGGTGGTGGTTGTGGATTTGAACCAGAAACAAATGTAGGTGGACCCTGAGGGTAATGAGTAGTACCTATCCCTGATGAATCTGAAGAATCAAGTCCAATGACTGGTTTATAAGGACCTTTTGATTTTGACTGTGATGGAAGTTCTACCTGAAGTGGATACCAAATGCCCTCTCCTCTGGGACCTAGACCACCACCTTCAAAACCCATTTTTTCCACAAGGTTTGCCCCTTTGCTATATTTGTCTTTCATGGACTCACTGACTCCACCTAATATTTTAGGCAATGTAGTAGTTGTTGGAGGAGGCTCAATGACAACCTCATGCTCATCATCATCACCTTCAGTCCCACCATGCTCCATATCCCACAATTTGCTAAACTTTGCATCCTCGTCGATGCTCTCAAATTTTGCACTTGTCTTTGGTTCACCGAGATTCCTCCTCATAGTCCAAAAATCATTTATTTTGGTTTGAGTCCAGCAATTCTCTTTACATTCGTGCAGAATTGATTTGGGAATAGTTTTCTTGGATGGATTAGCAGATTTTATGTAGAAATTGTAGGACATCCTATTTTGGATGCCCTCATTGCCCTAGCCCTCCATAATTTGTGATGAAATTTCTTCTGTTGAAATGTTATTGTCAGCTGCAATTTTCTCCATCTCTTTTTTAACCTCATCCCAGGAGTCCTTGTTTCTAAGCTTTTCTAGCAATGGTTTACTTTCATGTTGACATAACGCTGAAGAGTTCCCATTTTTCTTAAGCCTTGCTTGAACTACATCGATTGGATCATACTGCCAGAGACCCTCGTCACCAAAGTTAAAAACTGTCAAGAAATCATGTGCCACAATGAATGCTTTTCTCTCAAATGTGAACCCTCCACATGAGAAAGGCAAGGAAGGAAATATACTCTTCTTTTGCTGACCATGGAAGTGCCTATCTATGCTCTCCAATTGCCGTACATACTCTAATGCAAATACCCTCTCTATCACATGTATTGGAAGTTTGTATGGTTTTACTGTCGATCCGTAAAACCTTAACACAGTGAATTCTTCCATGAAGAACCAGTCAGCCAATTCTATTTGACTTCCGAGTTGAATGCAATCTCTACAAGACATAGGCAACCTAGGCATTGGAGTGCTTGTAATTTCATTATACATTGGTGCCAAAAAGAAGTCTACAAAATGGTTGTAGTTCTTTCTGTTATCATGCATCCTTATCTTTGGGCTCCAATCATATATTGGACAGTCTGTTCTCTTCCCTGTCTTCTCATCAATCTTATAGCTTACAATTTGAAGCTTGCTAGTCTCAAATATTGCACGATACTTGGATAGAAGGAGATAGCACAAGTAGGATGAGAACCTAAATGTCTTACAGGAACCTTTTTTGATCATAAGTAATTGTTTTTGCATGGATTTTACAATGTGATAAATAAAATTATATCTTACTGGCTGACTTGCACAATGGATATTATAAATCATTTCAAGAAGGCTTGCACCCACTTCCCTATCATTTTCCAATCCCAGGCAAAATGAAAGCAAGGAAATAGTGTCCTCAACCCATGGAACAAAATTTTTAGAAGCATAAGGAGGCTTATGATTCTGATCCAACACAATACGAGTACCAATCTTTATTAGACCTTTGATAAATGAATCTCTGTGACTTGGATCGAGACTCTCATAATTCCCTGCCAGCTTTTCAAGGTCAATTTGGACGTTTGAATTTTGGGCTTCAAATTCTAGGTTCAACAAATGAGCAAATTCTCCCTCGTTTATGAATAGAATTTCCTCTTTTGTATTTTTATTGACAATTGCTTTTTTATTTTCATCATAATTTTCGGCGCAGACCATGACAAAATCAAGGCAAGGGAATACTTCAGGTAACACCATGCTTCCCAATCCAACATCCCACGATGCGATTTTATTTGTTATTTTTTGTAACATTGGGTTGAAAACAGTAAATTTTGCCCTGGATGCATCTGCCGCCTTACTAGACAATGTATATCTAATATCTATGATACGCTTTTCACCATGGATAGTAGGGTCATAAATATCATGGTATTCATTAGTGAAACCTGGTGTTTTAACCAGTTCGGTTAGGTACATTTTGTTTTTCACTTGGCTTCTTGTTGAACTACTGCTTCCCATTTTCCCCATCACTATTATTGTTAATAATTCAAAATAATGCTAGGCAGCTAGATAAAAACCTGAAAATGCTAACCCTCAAATTGGACCACGAGATTACCAAAAGCAAAAAAGGTGGGATGTAGGTGTTCTAGATTTTACCTGGAAATTGGAATTTCTATTTCACTAGATTGGCGCAGACAGTCTCTGTTGCAACTTGCATTCCTCAATCTAGTAGCTGTTTCTGAATCTCCCTCGATTTACAGGTTTATCCAAGAAATGAAAGACGATTATGATTTATGAGTCTCTTATTTTGAAAACTCTAAAAAGTAGAAAAGTAAAACCTAAAGGGAAAAATATCAAGAATCATGTTGTAATTTTATTAATTACTATTAATAACTATTCGATGCCGAAGGACAAAACATTCATTACTTCAATATAAATTCCGAGGACATTAAGAATCATGTTGTAATTTTATTAATTATTATTAATTATTCGATGCCAAAGGACAAAACATTCAATACTTCAGTATAAATTCTGAATTTCTGAGGACATTAAATGTAATACGTTCAATTCCGGGCGAAGTTCTCCCAAATGTGTTCACTTCCCACATTCGGGCCGAAATCCATCCTAAGTCGTTGATCTTTTCTCATCCAATGGACGAGGGACCAAGGTACCTGTTGTGACTTTACGGGTGAGTTTTTTAAGTCTGTTTAATAATTTTAAACTTTCGTCCGAAAAAGTGCTTTACAGACTTACTTATATTTAATTAAATTTAAAACGTTTCAATTTCAGGCGATGTTCTCCCAAATGTGTTCACTTCCCACATTCGGGCCGAAATCCACCCTAAGCCATTGACCTTTTCTCATCCAACGGACAATGGTACCTGTTGTCAGTTGTCATGGGTCCCATCACTTCTGCCAATTTTCAGGCACGTCACCATACTCATGTCACTTTTCCGGTTTGATTTTTAGTCTATTTAATCATTTTAAACCTCCGCCCGAAAAAAAGCTTTATAGACTTAATTGTATTTAATTACATTTAAAATGTCCAATTCTGGGCAAAGTTCTCCCAAATGTGTTCACTTCCCACATTCGGGCCAAAATCCACCCTAGCCATTGATCTTTGTTCATCCAACGGTCGCGGGTCGATGTTACCTATTTTAAGATGTAGTGGGTCCCACGACTTCTGCCATTTTTCTGGCACATCACCATACTCTCGTCACTTTTCCGGTTTGATTTTTAGTCTATTTAATGATTTTAAAATTCCGCTCGAAAAAGAGATTTTTAGAATTAATTATATTTAATTAAATTTAAAATGTCCAATTCTGGGCGAAGTTCTCAGAAAGGTGTTCGCTTCCCACATTCAGGTCGAAATCCACCCTATCCGTTGATCTTTGTTCATCCAACGGTCGATGGTACCTATTTTTCGATGAAGTGGGTCCCACGACTTCTGCCTTTTTTTCTGGCACGTCACCATACTCGTTACTTTTCTGGTCTGTTTTTAAAGTCTACTAAATCATTTTAAAATTCCTCCCAAAAAAGAGATTTATAGTCTATAGAGTCATAGACTATAAGTATTAAGTATAGACTTTCACTTAATTCTATTTAATTAAATTTAAAATGTTCAATTCTGGGCATTGGGCAATAGTTTGAGATAACTATTAAAAATAATGTTAATATTATTTGTAAAAATTTTAAATTCAAAAATAGTATTAAACATGAAACTGAGTTTCTAGAATAAAACAAATAACTAAATAAAAATATAAATTTTGATCTGCAATTCGAAAGGTAAAAGTTTAATATTAAAAAGAAAACATTCAATATTAAATCTAAAATATTAATTTAACGTTTAACAAAATTCTTTGAAAATATGTTTACAATAAATCATTTTCAAAAATAGTTTAAAAATATATATAAAATTTCAACATAAATTTAGTCTATTAATTTTAAAAAAGGTGCAACTGCAGTCCTCAACCTGTTAAGGCGAGAAAATTTGGAAAGTACAAATGCCAAGGTGGCGATTAATTGTTACACAAGGAGTTGTTTACGACATGCCGCACGAAAGGAGGAAGGGGAGGATGGCAGGAAATCTTTTTCCTGATCTCATGGCATTAATGTCTTATTGTGCACATTCATTTCCCAGCCTATAAGAGTTAAGACAGAGGCAGATTTTTTTACCCTTTCATCTATGTACCACTTTTTGCTTTGAAGTAGCTGCAAGTGTAGAACAAATCTGTAGTTCGTAGTTCATAGAATCATACCTTCTGTAAGACAATGGAGACCAATTTCACACTTCGAATAGACAAGAAGTTGGTGCCCTTTTTGGGTAAAGTATCTGATAAACGAATGCAAGGACTATTCAGGTTTAAGGAGGAGAAGTTGTGGGCGGCAGCTCGACTGATGCTTGCGGAGGAGGTGGCACATATCAGTCACCGGTATCGAACTAACATGGAGGTTTACTCTTTGATTATGGCATGGGCCTGTGAATTTGAACCGGAGCTGGAAAAGGTAAAACTCACATTGGTCAAATTGATTGATGAGGAGTTTTTGATTAACCTGGATTCAATCTTGGAGTGGGTGGTGCCGGGAGTTGGCATTTGAATTATGGAAGGGGACGACCAGGAGGAATTGCTTCCTTTTATTCATGGCCCAGAGGATGAAATCAAATACCAGTGCCATGAACGAGCCCGAGTGGGGTGGGAAGCGATGAAACTCTTTGTTAAATTAACGAGGGTGGATGAAGTCCTGAATGCTTTGCATGTGGTGGCAAGGATGGAGGTTGGTAGGGCATTGAGAGATAGGGCTGAAGAAGGAAGGGCCATACAGCTACTGGCAAGCTTGGAGGGCGACCCCGACTTTGGGTTCCTAAACTGCATTCCAAAAATGAAAGCTGAAGCGGCAAAAGGGAAAGCCAAAGCATCGACCTTTGAGGAGGGAAGGGACTGGGAGGACTAGGGGGATAGTGAGACTGAGTGAGCGGCCTATCAGCAATGAACTAGTTTTTTTGTCTGCTTGCTATAAGCTGTGGACAAATTTTGTATCTTGAAACGTTTCAATTAATTGAATGAAAAAACCTTGACCGATAAACTTTTGTATCTTGCAACTTTTGAAATTTTGTATTTTGAATGACTATATAGTAATAGTATATATTTATAAAATTATAATCAACCATAATCAATGTACAAATAATTAATGGAACGAATTGAATTTTTTTTTTTATAGCATTACATAAAAAGATCACAGTATTAAATTTATTTCCATTGTTTAACAAATAATTGAAATAACATAGTCGGTAGCTCATATACAAAAAGCCTTTGAAAGAAATTAATTAATAAAAATGAAATTTGATTATAGAAAGCATTTTTATATCCATAAGAATGTAAGAGGCAAAGTGAAACAAACTGGAATTTGAAAAATTATCATTAAATTATTTATGCTTTTGAAATTTACAATTTTTTCGTCAGAGACTTGAGTCCCCCAAAAACTTAAAAGCCAAAATGAGTGAGCCTCTGGCACTCAGCCTGTTAGGGTTCAAGGACATAGGAAAAAAAACTACACGTAGTGGAATTGTTTACAATTTTTCCCTATGAATCTGGCCCTCCTTCCATGTAGAATTCTTCAGACAGCATAAGCTGAGAGAATTCTTCAAGCCACATGTAGTTTGGAAAGTCATCCAGGAGGAACCATTTCCGGAGGAAGTCCCTGCCAATCTGCACCCATTTTCTATGACGCGTCATCTGCTCCGCATTCAGGTTTAGGAGAAAGTGTTTGGTCAGGGAGGAGAAGCTTGGATAAATCACTCGCCCAAGGGATCCCCCCCCCTACTTCTGTAAGAACGACAACAGTAATGTCATCTCTGAGGAAGTCTTCCTTAAAAACCTTCCTCAATAGCATTAGCATATCCACCTTGTCTCCTCCCAAGTCCAGAAGAGACGCTAAGAAGCGAGATGTAAGGTTTGTGTTAACACGGTACCTATTTTCGTTTCGCAGAAATTCTTTTCCCAACACCATCCGCACAACTTCATTGGTGAATGACTCAACCTCCTTGCAGACTGATTGGAGGGTTGGGTCTCTAACGGAGCCTAGAAAGGCCCTCTGGTCCTCTGCAAAAATGCTTCTCAAGAGGATGGGAGTGTCCATCTTGAGAAAACAGATTAACAAATTAAACAACCTGAGCAGTGAGCCTATAAACCTAAAATACCGTGAGCTCTGACGATTTATCTACTAAATGGCAAAGGCTAATTGAAGATGAAAGAAGCAAAGATCGTATATAAATTGTTGAAGCTCTTGATTGTAATAATTACTTCTTTAACAGTATTAACTGCTATAAATTTTTTTAAATCTTTCGTATCTCTGCAAATCTTTCCCATAAATGCATGAGTGTGCGAAATTGGAAACAACTATGAACTAGTACCAAATTGGCAAGTATCACATTGGAAGTCGTGGGGACAGAGTGGATTGCCATAAGTGAAAAGATATATATTAAATGAACGAAATTATGGATCGTGATTCGTGACATTTGATACGTGTCTATTGAATCCAATTCCATTCCGGGCACTTTCTGGTGAGCTATGTTCTCTTCAGAAAATTGGGCCGAAATAAAACTTCACCCATTGATATACGATCATCGAATGGTTTAAAATCATTGATAGATTTTAGGTATGTGTCACCCTTTACGTGTCAAAGAGACCGCGCTTATTGATACATCGTGCAGAGTCCGGACTCAATGTATTATGTGATGTGATGTGATGTGCCTTGTCTATTAATGGCAATGAATTTATGAAATCGCCAATGAATTATATATTATACCATAAATAACAAAATATTCGCCAAAACATTTAAATAATTTTCAAGCGGTGGATAAAAATTGCCAATACATTTAAATAATTTTCAAGCGGTGGATAAAAATCGCCAATACATTTAAATAATTTTTCCTTCGGAGTAAAAATTTTTGCTCATACAATTATATATTTGTTCCTTTTAACAATAATTATTTGCCTCCCACAATAAATATTTTCCCCATAGAACAAGGTATTATTCGCCAGAAATTTATGGCATTTTCGCACACTAGAAAAAAATTCGCCAATACAAAATAATTTTTTCGTCATTTAAAAAAAAAAATTCGCCATCGATATGAAAATTTACCCCCGAAAATAATGTCTGATTTGCCAGGATTTTACACAGTTGCCCGGGGGGGGGTTTCTTAAAGTTATCCCTGGTCTGGATCTCATCAATAGCAGCAACTTTAGATTTATAAGTAGGAGGCAAAGATCTCAACACTTTAGCAACAATCTCATCTTCTTCAAGAGTTCCACTGGCACATCTGATGTTCATGACAAGTTCATTGACTTTAAGCATAAAGTATGATTTGTTTTCATCATCTCCCATCTTCAGCATTTCATACTTTCCTTTCAAACTCTGCAGCTTAGCAACTTTGACATGTTTATCTCCTTCATACAAGGTCTCTAACCTCTCCTAGATCTCACGTGGAGTCTGAAGTCTCATCACATTAGTCATCTATGAATTGGTCGAGGCCCTCAATAATGCTTCCTTAGCTCTTATGTTATGTTCAACATCCTTGATCTCATTTGCTAACCAGACCATTCTGAGGAACAATATATATATATTATTTCTAATCTTTCAATAATCTTCTCCAAGACACTTCAAATGAAACTCCATCCGATCCTTTCATACAGTGTAATTGCTTCCATCAAATCTCGGTCTCTCTTTCTTGAAAATATAGGTTTCCATCCCATATCTCCTTAAGTAGTTAAGCTTCTTTCAGAGGATCTAGCTTCGATACCAAATGTTGGCAACAACAATGAAGGAAAAATGAGAGGGGGGGTGAATCAATTTTCACCATACCGAACAATTTAAGCACAACTTCAAAGATAAACACTATAACAACAACACACATAACACCAATATTTTTGACATGGAAAACCCAATTAAGGGAAAAACCATGGTTGGAACCTGCCCACAATAAGATGATACTCTACAATACTATGTAAAAATATTATAATGGGGAATATACATGAATTAAGGTACATTGTCTAGAGCTCACTGCTCAAAATATAATGATCCAGAAGGCTACACCCCTCAGGGAAGGTTCACTACCTTACAATAACATTCAGACTACAATCCAGTTTAGATGAACTGAAAGAATAGCATCTACTAATGCTTGATGATAGTTCCAAATAAGAACAATTGTCTGCTTTGCAACACACTCTTCTCTATACTTCACACCAAAAGATAAATTCATTTGTTCGCACATACACCATTATCTGATAATTCAGACACAACACCCATACACCAATTATAGGTATATTTCAATTATTTATACAATTCATCAACCTTGACTACAATCTCGACTCAACCCTTAACACCTAAATACAAAATTATATCACACGATACATAAATCAACCACCGGAACAATACAATGTCATGACAATATAGCATGGACCCAAATCAAATCCTCAAACATGCAACACTGCCAGAAAACCTCACCAAGATCAACCGCAACACATTACACCACTGAAAATATCGCATAACATGAAGAATATCACTAGACCCATAATATTTTCAATAACATACACAATGATCAATGCGGACAATAAAAAAAAATAGGATACGATTAGGAAACACCAACACACACATTAGAACCATCCACAATGGTTGCACCAACACCACTTAATCAAATCTTCATCAATCAACACACTAATACTCAAGAACACTTTAACAACAACAACTTGGACTAGAAAGATAACTTGCAGAGCACCAAATCATGAACCACCTGAATTGAAGATACACATGAACATCCCAAAGAATCTCCCAAATCCACAACTCAAAATACAATCATTCTAGAGAACAACAGATCAAACACCAAAACACTGCAACACTGAACACTGAAAAAGCAATTTTCATACCGAAATCCATAACTCAATCAAATCACCACATATCATCATGAAACCAACACTAAATAAAGTATCTCTAATTGATTCAATATAACAAATAGATAAACCAACCAGATCAACTCTCAGCAATCACTGAAACGCCAAAACAACTCTCTGCAATACAAGAATACGAGAATATGTTGACATCGATGACAACATATCCAAGTAACAACAATATCCAACAATCTCTCTCTTTGGCATTGATGACAACATATGAATGTGAAAAAAAATCAATGGAAAGGAAAATAAATCAACACTGGCAAAGGCTTCTCCTCAGCCTCCTCCTTCTCCTTTGTCTCCTCATCACCACTACCACTACCACCACCATCACCACCTCTCCCTCTCCTAGCATCTCCTATCACAGCCACTCCTTCCCCCATCTTTGCCTCTAGTCTCCCCCGACCTCGGCCACCTACCTATCCTGCTTACTGTCTCCATCCCCACCATCGAGGTTGCTCCCCCTCAACATCAACTAACTTTAAGGGAGGTATGGGCTCCATAGGATCTATCAATTATGGAAATGGATACTATTCTAGATACTGGGAATACAGTGGAGTCATACCTCCATCTGATATATCTAGAGTCATATCCCAAACTGAATATGGGACTGCATAAAACTCTTCTTTGGCTGTCTCAAATTTAGCCTTCTCATGATTGTCCCATTGTCCTCTATCTTTAAGTATTAATTCAGCCATGCTTTCTCTTAGATTTATGCACTGATGACTTTGAAAATGACAACCTAGAGAATGAGATTGAATTCTAAATGCAGAAAAATATTCCTACAATGCTAGATGAGATGCAATTTTGATCTATATGATATTAAAATGTAATAATGATCTATGATAAATGAAAATTCTATTCTATGCTATGAAATGAAATGCTGAAGAATTATTATAAATTATTAAATGATAAATGCTCTCTAAAATGCTTCTAACTAGCTAGACCTTGATTTGTGCAAATGAGAGGTTATTTATAGATATTCCAAGGCTCATGTCTTAGGTGGCAAACATGGACGGTCCAGATTCAATTTGAGGAAATGAAGGGCTGGAGATGGAGAGGTTAGAGAGAAAAGTGGATCATTTTTCCTTAAGGGAAAACAAGTGAAATGTGGAGGATGGAGAAGAAAAAGGAGTGCCAAGTGTCCTTAATTGTTTACAAATTTGTTGAAGATATTTGATTTTAATTAAATGTTTAGGAACATTTAATCTCTCAATTTTTTTGCAAATGCCATGTGTCCCTTTCAGTTTGTTGAAGATATTTGATTAATTAAATATTTATAAATATTTAATTTATAAGACACGTGTTGATGTGGCACTTTAATGTGGAATGATAAGACAAGTTGGTTAGATGATGTGGAAATGATTTTAGGATAGAGGAATAAATTGTCATGAATCATATAAATAAATTAAATAATTTATTTATAGATAGACGAATTAGACGTTAATTAAATACCATGTATTTAATTAATTATCTCAAGCCAATTTTGAAGGCTATATATAAATCATAAATCATCAATGGTTTTTCAAACCCTACCTCAGTCCTATGGAGACAACAAAGAAATGAAGAAGAAATATGAAGAATGAAGCATAGAAGCAATCCATGCACAACCAAAAATTCTTCCAATCAACAAGAAAGCTTGAATAGCAACAAATAATCCAGCAAACCCTTCAACAAAACCCAAAGCATCTTCAAGAAAAATCCCCTTTCAATTGGCACAAGAATCAATAAAACTCTCTCCCTAATCTTCTCCAAACATAACCCCTTTTAAAAACTCTCCAACTTCTCCCAAAAACTCTAACAAAAATGACTAGCCCTTCCTTTGAAAAACCAACCATCAAATAATAAAATTCCCTCACAAAGAACATGTACATGAATACCTACCAACCCACCAATTAAACTTTCAAATCAAATCAAGAAAATCAATAAATTAAACTCACACCATATTGCACTCACACATAAATAGGCTCATAAATTACAAAATATTATACTATTAATACAAGTAAATTTATATTGGTACTCAAATGTGTAGTGTCACGATTAAAAAACTTTGTTGGTGAAGCGACCACCAAAGTTCAAACCCCTGTTGGGCCACTGTGCTTGTAGGCCTTGTGTCTTCGTTGGGCCAGTGTGCTCGTAGGTTTGAACAAGTGAAGTGTGGGGATGAGGTCCCCTATTTGTGGCCTCACTGGTTCATAGCTCTGGGTCAAAATCATTTCACATGGAGCTGGAGGGCGTGTCATGCTCGCATCACCGGTCACATTAAAAAGTTTACCAAGCATTTAAAAAATTAGAAGTAAATTTATATCAAATAATTAAATAATAGTAATAACAATAATATAATATTAATAACCATAAATACTTACACTTTAAATGACATTATCAACTCATAAATATAATTAAAAATACCACACATGAATGCACATTACATGACCCAGATTAACAACCATTCACCACAAAATCAGGACAATTGACTCAAGGATTTCAATATTGCCTTTATGATAATTCAAACAGGTAATCTCAAGACCAAAGGTAGTTGTCCTAGTATGGGACAATGGTTAGGGCTAAGTCAACTTGGGCCTTTATGCTATCTCCATTACCACCATCGGGTACTTTTAGGCACGCTCAAACCTATGAAGCCAGGTAGAGTCAATTCTTAGTACCTGCATCATTTGAAACAAAACACATGCACACATGCACACATGCACATATCCATATATATACATTTGACAAATAGGATTAGTAACCATAAAAATTCCTCATATAGAATCATCTGAATAAATTTTAGTACATCAAAAACCATCATAAACATATTACATCATCTAACATATAATCATCAAGATATCATAAACATGAAACCCTAATAACATCAGTATCATATTATAAGCATAAACTATCGGTATCAACAACATGTATTGAAACATAGTGTAACGCCCTGCCAATGAACCCCAAAGGATCTAACTAATGTAAACTCAACTAAGAGGTGAACGATTTAAAAATATATATTTTAACATGAAACTAAATGCAATGTTCTAATTAGAGATAACTTTACAAACTCAAATGCACATGTGGAAGAAATAATACTAAAGTATCATAAGGTTCCTTAACAATGTTACTTAACAATTCATAAAACATAAAAGGAACTATATCTAACACAATTACCAATTAACTATATGTTATGAGATGAATATTAATGAGAAAGTTAACACATCCTAAAAGATTCATTCTTATTTTATTACACTGAATCGAGAGATTGATTGCAATCATTTAAACTTTAAGGCTAAGTTTATTTTTTTATGACCCAAATCCAAATGTTCCTATAATGAACTCAAAATGATAAATAATTAACATATACTTAATTCAAACTATATAATCTCAACATCACACCTGCTAACTTAAATCCTACAAGATCATTTCACTTAAATTACATCACAATTACATCATCCACCTAGAAAGTGTGTTGATAATTACAATTACATTTGATATAATCATAACAACAATATAAATGATATATGAATCTTCATCTAATATACTAAGCTAACTACATCCAAGAGAAGCAATTGGATAATCAAGCAACACCAATCCATGCATGAACAAGTCTAAAATACCCAATGGAAGAAAGTAACTACCAACCAACTATGTGGACCTTGAAGGACCACCCCCATGCTAGGAGATAGACATATGACCCACATTCACACAAGAAAGGGATAAAAGTAAACATGGTCACTACCTACAACCATAATACTGATAATATCTATTATGTAGAAGGTTTAAAGCATAATATTTTAAGTGTTGGTCAATTGGTGGACAAGGGATTCCAACTTCAGTTCAAAGATAGAAAATGCAAAATCATTAACAGAACTAATTTGGAGATTGCAACCGGTACTCAGACTGGAGGTAATATCTTTCACTTGAACACTGGTAATAAGACATGTTTTATTGCTTATATTTATGAGAGTTGGCTATGGCATAAGAGGTTGTGTCATGTTAGTTTTGATTGTATTGTTAAGATCAGTTCAACAAAGGCAGTTAGAGATATACCTAAGACTATAAAGCCTCATAATTTGGTATGTAAGGAATGTCAATTGGGAAAGCAAGTTAGAACTTCTTTTAAGAGCATACATGATAAATCTAATGATGTGCTTCATTTGATTCATACTAACTTATGTGTTCCAACAAGGACTAGAAGATTTCAAGGTGATAGGTATTTCATGCTAATAATTGATGATGATTCTAGAATGATGTGGGTAAATTTTCTAAGGGAGAATTCTGAAGCTTTTGAGAAATTCAAGATCTTCAAAGCAAAGGTGGAAATAGAAACTGGATTGAAAATCAAATATCTAAGATCAGATCAAGGCAGTGAGTTCACTTCTCATGAATTTAACAGTTTTTGTGAGACAAATGGAATTAGGAGACTGTTATTTGCACCCCGGACTCCTCAGTAGAATGGAGTAGTGGAAAGGAAGAATAGAACCATTTTGGATGCAGCAAGAACCATGACGATGGAAGCCAAATTGCCTCACATCTACTGGAGAGAAGCAATGAGTACAATAGTTTACACATTCAACAGAGTTCATATCAAAGGTGAAACCAGTAAGACTCCTTATGAATTATGGTTTGGGCATACACCTACTGTTAAATATTTCAAAATTTTTGGAAGTAAATGCTATATCAGAAGGGATGATTCAATTGGGAAGTTTGATCCTAGATGTGATGAAGGGATATTTCTTGGATATTCAATTAAGAGCAAAGCATATAGATGTTATAACAAAAGATTGCAAAAAATTGTGGAGAGTGCAAATGTGAAAGTGGATGAGCAATACAAAGATCAATATATATATTATGACAGGGAACCAGTAGTGGAAATGATCATAACTGAATAGGCAATGCCTAAACTGGTACAAGACACCGAGATAGTTACATCGACACAATCAAAAAATTCAACTGTGACTGATAATCAGAACAGTGAACTTGAAGTTCAGAAGACACCAAGGTATGTAAGGTTAAATCATTCTAAAGATCAAATTATTGGAGATAGGAACAAGGGACTTATGACAAGAAGAATACTAGAAAATGAAGAGGTATGTCTTATTTCTCAAATGGAACTGACATCTATTATTGAAGCTTGTAAATATAAGCATTGGTTAAAGGCTATGGAAGATGAATTAGATCATATAAAGAAGAATAAGACTTGGACTTTAGTTCCTCGACCTAAAAATAAGAATGTTATTGGAACTAAATGAGGATGGTCAAGTTGTAAGAAACAAGGCTAGATTGATTTGTAAAGGATATTCTCAAATGGAAGGAATTGATTATGGTGAGACATTTGCACTTGTAGCTAGAATTGAACTTGTTAGACTATTTCTTGCCTATGCAGCATACAAAAACTATAAGGTCTATCAAATGGATGTTAAATGTGCATTTTTGAATGGTGAACTTGAGGAAGAAGTATACATTGAGCAGCCTGATGGATTTTCACTGACACATGACAAAGATATGGTTTGCAGGTTAAGGAAAGCATTATGTGGTTTGAAACAAGCTCCTAGAGCTTGGTATGCAAGGTTGGATAAATATCTTTTGAAGCTTGGTTTTACTAAAGGCAGTGTTGATAGTAATTTATATTACAAGATCAATGATGATGATATTCTGATTATTGAAGTATTTGTTGATGATATCTGATGCCCTCCTAAATGGCACAATGTTAGTTTAAGATCAAACAACACAAAACACACAAGATGTTAGAGTTAATCAATCAAAAACTAAAACATGAAGGCATTCCAAGAGAGACACTAAAAACACATGCTAATGAATCTAACTAAAGAAGTAAGACAATGAGATATCTCCAACTATCTCTCAGCATGATATTAGTTCTTTCTCCCTTGTTCCTCTCCTCTCCAAGTTCCAAAATAGTGTAGCTCTCAGTAGCTTTTTGCACTATGGATGCTTATGGAGGATTGAGATTGTAATATAGCTCTAAATGTGAAATAAAAAGCTAATGCTAATGCTAAAATGATATATTTTAACCAAAAGACAAAAGATTAGATTGTTTATGCTAAAATGCTCTCTAAAATGGCTATAGTCTAAATGCTTACAAGTTTTCAGGATCTGGATTATGAAGGAATGGGCTCTATTTATAAGAAAAATGGAGCAATGGATGGCCAAGATTTGAAAGGTTTAATCAAGGGTCAAGCTTGAAAGTTGGGGATCCATGTGCACAATTGGCACCAATAAAATAGTGACAAGTGTCAACACAAGATTGGGTTGAGAGAAGAGGTTGGAGGCATTAAAGGCCTGAGAAGACCTCATGGTTATCTAAAGGCTAAGGGTCAAGTCTAAGTTAGGATTACCCACTGGATTAGGAGTTAATCCAAGGATAAACCTTTGTGCAAATGATTAAGAGATAATCATGGTCAAAGCATTAATGACCTGATGAGACCCTTGGGTTGGGTAGAGGTTGAGTCAAAACAAATGTTTTAACCATGTGGGAGGGTTTGAGTTAACCATTAATGGTTATTGGAGACTTTGGGGATTAAGTGGTTGAAAGTTGGAAGCCTTTAATGGTTTTCAAAGACTTTGGGGTTTTTGGTGGTTGAAGGTTGAAAACCTTCAATGGTTATCCAAGACTTTGGGCCATTTGAGAAGTGACTCCATTTTGCTTAGGAATGTGACAATAATTAGGGGATGGATTAAGTTAATTAGGAAGGGGTTAGAAGAATCTAGAAGGGGATTAGATTTTGCAAGTGGATTTGGTGGGTGAGGGAAAATAGGATTTTATTAAAATAAAAATTCATTTATTTCAATAAATGTGTGCAAGTTGCATTTGTAGGAAAATGCAAGTGGGGTGAGGATAATGATTTAAATAAATGTTTTATTTAATTTATTTAAAAGAGGAATAGGGGGATTTAATTAAATAAATAGATTTTATTTATTTAATTGATTTGTATTTGGTTTAATGAATTAATTAAAATAAATTGAGTAATTTATTTAATTAATAGAAGAATGTTTGGGGATGAATTAATTAAATATTAATTTAATTAATTGGTGGCTAGTGGATTTTTAATCAAATAAATACGAAATATTCATTTAATTAAAATGGACAGATTTATGTGACTACATTTGCCCCTCTTTGAGACGGTGCAGTTTATCGCATCGTTTCAAAGAAAGAAAAACTGGTGTGAAGAAATGCCCCATAAAATGTAAATTTAATGGGTGGTATGCCCCCTCGAGAGATGGGTCGAATTTTTTTGAAAAATCGGGCGATCTCTCGAAAAAAGAATGAAAATTGGCGAGGTGATAGAAAAGAATAAGTTAGCAACGTGGGTGAAAAATAGAAGAAAATGGGGATAAAATGGAGAAACATCAAGCCAGTGAGTACCCTTAGGTCATGCAGGAGATACAGTGAAAATGTGGTGGTTGTTCTTTCGAGTGATGCTATACAAGTGATCAAAATTGGTTGAACAATCTGGTGCAATCGGTTTAATTGCCCCGGTCAAGTCAAAGCATGACAGTTGATGCCAGTTGTTTGCTTGGACAAGATAAAGTCTGAGTAAGTGAATCAAAGTGACCTGATGAGACTTAGGCAATTGATGCAATTGCCCGATGAAGTCAAGGTATATGAAGCAAAATACTCGTTGAGACGTAGACAATTGATGTAATTGTCCGATGGATTGTGTTTGATTGGTTGATCAATTGATAGTATGTGCGGGTGATGGATGGTTGTGGGGAATCATGGCAGCCCCGTTGAGACTAGGTCATTATGATAAATGCCTGTTGTAGTCTAGGATTACCATAATCGATTACCTATTGAGACCCGAAGATACTTGATCAGAGTATCTATTGATAGTCTAGGTGTGTGTGAGTCAATGTACCTGTGCAGACAGAGTAACTTGCTTGGCTTATTGGATGACTTAGCATAGGAAACACAATCCCTCCTTTTTAGAGATGGATGGTGATGAACGTGGCTTGATTGGGTTGATTGAGAAACGATGTAGGGTATGGGATGCTGATTATCGAGATGGGGAGGGTGAGGGGGGGGTTCAATGTTAGATAGAAGAAAGGGAAAACCTATGACTCATTCCTATGGAAGAAGCGGAAAATAGAGTATGCATTATTATGACTATGTATGCATGATATGCAACTATTATGAATGTATTGATGGGTGGAATGCAACGAAATGCAATATATACAGATGAGATGAGATGATGATCCATAGTGCTCTATTTTCATCATTGAGCTTTAAAATGTTGGAAGAGAATACAAGCATCTTGACATAATGATTCAAGATGACCTGAGTATTCCTTTCATGGATTTTATATAGCAAGTTAATACAAGCAACTTGATATAATGGATCAAGTTGACCTGAGTATTGCTTGCGGAACAGACAAGGATTATCTCCTTTCGTGCATGACTTGGATCGTCCTCCTTGATCTTAGGCTTGATCAGATCCTGAGACAAGTGCATACCGTACTAAGAAAATAAAACCTTTATCCAATTTGGAGGAAGAGGAACCAAAGAATGAGTATTGTACCTGCAAACAAACAGCATATATATACATTAAGAATAAAGAATATGGATCCTTGGTAATGGTTCATGCCCATATGGTCGAGATATACGCTGTAGTCAGCAAGCCGTAGTGATCTATGACTGCATTTTGCATAAGATCACGTAGCTTGGTGAACTTCCCACGTAGACACCATTAGTACATGCCCCAGTACTTCATCGGAAATAATGCGCAAACAAAACAAAACAATGCTGAAAAGATCCCGATACAGATAAACAAACGATTGTACTCACATATCAACCAAGTATTTGATAGCTTAACATAATTTTCTTGTCAAAGAAAATGTCACTTTTGTCTTTGTTTTGGTAAGGAAGGATGCATCCTTGTTTTAAAGACAGGTTGGATTGTTGATGTCGATTGTTTTGGTTTGATTGGTAAATGGTCAGTGTGTGAGTAGTTGTCAATGTTTATTTTGTATCTGATCGGATAAATATGTACAAGGTGTTGCCATGTTTTTGTGTGATTTTTCCATGGTTTTTCAATGTTTTTTTTTTTTGGATTTTTGTGAGACATTTTTGCATGTTTTTGGTATTTTGTGTTGAGACATTTTTGAATGTTTTTGGTATTTTGATGATTGCTTGAATGAAGAGCGTAATGATATATAAGATAATGTAGAATCCACTTCCATCATGAGGGTAAGGGTATTGCCCCCAGTTTGTAGACCTGACTATGAAAAGGTGGGATGCTAGACGCATGGAGTACTTTCTTAATTGCAGATCAAATAACAAGCCATAGTTTGGATGGATGGATGTGTGTATGTATGAATGTGATCGCAACGAGCCTGAAAGATACTGGAGCCATTGCCTTTACGAGTGGCGCCTGTTTGCCAGGTTTTCACCATCGTACTTACCCAAGGTGCCACTGGAGTGTTTGTTCACCGTTTGGATGCATGATTTTTCTTTACTTTTTTGAATGTTTTTGTATTTTCTTCAGGACATTTTCTGAATGTTTTTGATATTTTCTTGATATGTAGGGGAGCCTGATGCTCTGTATACCTTAGGTATAAAATCGTTTGAGGTGCATGCTATTGATTGGATCTGCGAGCGGTTCTCCTTCTGGTGTAGCCAACTGATATGCCCCGGACCCGAACACAGCAGTGACAACATATGGGCCGAACCAGTTTGATTCAAACTTGCCTTGATGTTCTCTGTTTGGTTGGTTGCGAGGATTTTCTCGAAGAACAAGATCACCTACCTCAAATGTACGAGATCTAACTCGGTGATTGTAGCTTCTACTCATGCGCTGCTGATAGGCTTTGAGGTGATTGTATGCAGCTTGTCGCTTCTCATCTAGTAACTCTAAGTCCTGAAGACGAGATACTCTGTATGCTTCATCATCGATGAGATTGTGCAATGAAACTCGTAAGGATGGTATCTCGACCTCAATAGGCAAGATAGCTTCTGCACCATAGACCAATGAGTAAGGAGTTGCACCTGTAGGGGTTCGAATGCTAGTTCGATATGCCCATAGCGCTGGATTTAGTTGAACATGCCAATCACGGCCGGCATCATTGACTGTCTTCTTGAGGATCCTTAGTATGTTTTTATTGGATGCTTCAGCCTGACCATTGCCTTGTGGGTAATAGGGAGTGGAAAAGCGGTGTTGGATATGAAATTTCTCACAAAGCTCACGGACATCCTAATTTTTGAAAGGAAGACCGTTATCTGTGACGATGGACATGGGTACACCATACCGGCAGATGATGTAATTGAGGATGAATGAAGCGATCTGCTTGCCGGTGACTTGGGTAAGTGGAACAGCTTCGATCCACTTTGTGAAATATTCGGTGGCGGTAATAATGAATTTATGGCCGTTGGATGAAGATGGATGAATCTTACCCACAAGGTCAAGGCCCCATTGACAAAAAGGCCATGGTGTTGTGATTGGTTGCAGTTCCTGTGCTGGTGCATGTATTAGGTCGCCATGAACTTGGCATTTCTTGCATTTCCTGACAAAGTAGTAGGAATCCTTTTCCATAGATGGCCAATAGTATCCAGCTCGCATGATCTTCTTGGCTAGTGACGGACCACTTGAGTGAGTCCCGCAAATTCCTTCATGTACCTCTTCCAAAGCCTTTGTTATCTCATCCTGTTCCAGACATCGAAGGAGAGTACCATCAAGACCGCGTCGGTATAGGGTTTCGGCAATAATGGTATATCGAGCAGTTTGGCGAATGAAGGTTTTACGTTGGTTATTTGATTGGTTGGGAGGAAGGGTATGATCACGGAGATAGGTGTAGAACTCACCGTACCATGGGGATTCGGAACCAACAAGGTGACATATCATTTCAGATTCGGGGATATCATAAGCGGGAATCCAAAGCTGTTCTACCAAGAACTCGTAGCGTGTTGAATTTTGTGGAAGATCTAGGAGAGATGCGATAGTAGCCATAGCATCAGTAGCTCGACTCTGATCTCTTGGCATCTTCTCAAAGGTGATAGTAGTAAAGGATGTCTTTAGAGTGTCCACCATTTGCTTGTATGGCATGAGTTTATCATCTTTGGTTTGATATTCATCTGTTGCTTGTCGAATGACCAGTTGCGAGTCGCCATATACTTGTAGTTCTTGTAATTTCCATTGTATGGCTAATCTGAGTCCTGTGATCAAAGCCTCATACTCTACTATGTTGTTTGTGCATGGAAATGTGAGCCTGTAAGACTTCGGGATGCTATCACCTTGAGGTGTGATAAACAGAATGCCTGCCCCCGAGCCATGCCTAGTGTATGAACCATCAAAATATAGTTTCCATGGCTGTGCTTCTGTGATCATGAATATTTCTTCATCTGGAAAATTGGAAATGAGAGGATGATCGCCTATGAGTGGTGCATCGGCCAACTGATCTGCAATGACTTGCCCTTTGATAGCCTTGCGGTCCACATACTCAATGTCAAATTCACTTAGAATCATCACCCATTTGGCCAAGCGGCCTGTCAATGCTGCTTTGCTGAGTAAATACTTGAGTGGATCAATCTTTGCAATGAGTTGTACCTTGTGTGTTAACAGATAGTGCCTCAATTTAGTAGCTGCCAAGATTACTGCTAGGCAAGCTCGCTCAATAGGTGTGTAATTGAGTTCATAGCCAACCAGTGTGCGAGAGATGTAGTATACAACACACTCTTTACCTTCTGCATTATGTTGTGCCAGTAGTACACCTAATGCTGTACTTGTCGCTGAGATGTAAAGTAACAACGGTCTACTTGGATCTGGTGGCATCAACAATGGTGGATTCATGAGATAGTCTTTAAGTGCCTGAAATGCTTGCTGGCATCTGTCATCCCATTGGAAGCGTATGTTCTTGTGTAGCAGGTGTGTGAATGGGTGACACTTATCAGCCAATTGTGCAATGAATCTGCGGATGGATTGAAGCCGTCCTTGTAGTGTTCTTAGCTGACTGATATTCTTTGGAGGTGGCATGTCCATGATAGCTTTTACCTTTGCTGGATCAACCTCAATGCCTTTGCTTGAGACAATGTATCCTAGAAGTTTCCCGGAGGTCACTCCAAAGACACATTTCTTTGGGTTGAGTCGAACATGATATTGTTCCAGTCTATCAAAGATTCTATCTAAGATGTGGAGATGTCCTTCTCTAGTGAGTGATTTTGCTAGTAAGTCATCAACATAATCTTCCATCATAGTATGCATCATGTCATGGAAGATGGTGGTCATTGCTCTTTGATAGGTGGCTCCTGCATTCTTTAGGCCGAAAGGCATTACATTCCAGCAGTATGTGCCCCATGGACATGTGAAGGCTGTCTTATGTTGGTCCTCTGGTGCGATCTTTATTTGATTGTATCCTGAAAAGCCATCCATGAGTGAAAGCATGGCATGTCCTGCTGTCAGATCTACTGTGATGTCGATATTTGGTAGGGGAAAGTCATCCTTAGGACATGCCTTATTCAGATCTCTGAAGTCAGTACAAATGCGGATGCCCCCTTTTGGTTTGCCAACTGGCACGATGTTGGAGATCCATTCTGCATAATCAATTGGCCTAATGAAACCAACATCCAAGAGTTTCTTGAGTTCTGTTTTGACTAACACTACAATCTGGGGATGCATCTTACGAAGCTTCTGCTTGACAGGTTTGGCTCCTTTTGCTACTGTGAGATGATGCATGACTAAGTCAGGGTCAAGCCCAGGCATGTCTGCATATGACCATGCAAAGTTGATCTGACGCTGTTGGAAGAACTCTATAAATTGAGGTTGTTCCTCTGGAGTGAGAAGGGATGCCAGATGTATGATATGAGGATTTTCAGGAGTCCCCACATTGTATTCTTTGGTTTCCTCGATGAGAATCGTTGATCGTTCCTGTTGTGTACTAGCAGGGAGAATGTCAAACCCTTCATCCTTAGGCGCCTCAGAGAGGTTTTCACCATTGGATACGCTCTTTCTTTTTACTTTTGTTGGATCAAACAGTGCCACAGTGTGGTTTTCACTAGAAGATCCATGTTTTATTATTATATTTTTGCAGCTGAAGGGTTTGGCATCCGCCCCGAAGTATGCTGCGCTATTAAGTTGAATGGCGAATCCAGCTTTGTGATCCCCACTTGGTAGATTATCCCTTAATTCCAAAAAGTCAATGATAGCCTCATCGTTCTGGAAGAGGTCAAGACATGGGGGATTTGATTGGTTCCATTCGATGAGTTCAGGGTGGATTATGGGCATTACTTCATCGATTAGATTAAGTTCGTTAGAGGTATCAGTGAGGGTTAAGACAGTGTGGTGAAGGTCGTTGATGGTACTCTCCCTGTCAGAATCAGGCGTAGGATGAGACGTAGGGTCTGTGGAAGATGTTTCCAGCTCAGGTACCCAAGTGGTCTTTATCTGTGCTTCTCCGTAAACAGGAATGTCTTTGCGTGGCGGAGGTGGTGATGTGTCTTCCTCATCTGAAGTGTTAAGTTGCACTGAATCGAATTCCCACTCATGTGAGTCGGTCTCTGAATCACTCTCCAGCATCCGATTGCTATACCATACTGGGATGTCTTTGGAGTTAAATACTGCAGGCGTGATTGGTTTATGTACTTTTATGGTGATCGGTGCTGCAGGAACCGTGATGGGGTTTAAAGGATTTGTTACAGGAAGTATCGGCCGTGTTGCCTCAGTGGCTTTTGCTGGAACTACTGGTGCCATAGATGTTGCTGCGGGTTCTGATACAGTTGCTGCTGCTATTGGTGTTATTGATGGGATTACTGGTTCGTTTGGTGGGATGATTGGTATTGTAGATGGTTGTGGTGGGTTTGTGAGCCTCGATGGGGCAGTGGGGATAGTGTTTGATGGTGCTTTGATTATGAAAGGTGTCCTCTTTGCAGTAGGTGGGCAAAATGGTTTGCTGGGTTTTCCTTTGAATTTGAGTTTAGGAAGGATCTCTTTTTCAAAGCCTAGGCCTGTATTACCTTTGGGCTTGAATTCTGGCAATAGTGGTTCGTGTCGTCCTTGTTTGCAGGATCCCAAAGCACTCTGACCATCATATCCCATTCTTTGCATAATGAGGAGGCCTTTGCCATATTGTTCCGTAGGAAGTGTAACTCGCGGTTTGTCAGTGGTGATGGGATCTTTATAGATCCAGTCCGCTAGGTCCTCATCTTGTGTTTCTTCCTCTTGACTCTTTCCAAGAATGAAAGGCGTCAAAGCAGATGCGGGCGTGATCAATGGTTGCTGGAGTAACTGCGGGGGTTTACCATGTGTTCTAGGAGAAGTGGGCATTTGTCCTACACAAAAGAGCTGACTCAAGTTGTATTCTCCAGGACCTTCCTCTGCGACTTTCATTTTAAGCTTTTCTTGCTTGGGTATAGGAGTGTTTGAACTGGTAAGAGAGGCGGGATTTACATATGATGTGGAGGAAATGGCTTCCCTATTATTAGGAACAGTAATCTCTGGTTGATGGCTGATATTATGGCAAAAAGCAAAGGGATTTGCATCGCCCAGGATTGTGATCTCTGTACCATTATGTGGGAACTTGATACATTGATGGTAGGTAGATGGAACGGCTTGCATGGCATGTATCCAAGGTCTTCCTAACAATAGATTATATGGCAGAGGAAGGTCCAGAACCTGACAAATTATGTGTTTTACCACAGGGCCCACTCGGATTGGTAGGACCACAGCTCCTTTAGATGAACGCTCTGCATCATCATAGGCTTTGATGGTGATCTTCTTGCAAGGATCCACTGATTCTATTGCATATCCCAATGCTGTGACCAATTGCAGTGTACAAATGTTTAGGCCTGCTCCATTATCGATCAAGACTCGCTTGATCCTGTGTTGGTTGACAAAGCCTTCAATGTGGAGTGAGGCGTTATGAGGTTGTTGGAAAGAAGAGTTGTCACTTTCGGAAAAAGTGAGACAAGGTGATGACTTTAGATTTCCAACCATGGCTTGAAATTGGTCCGTATTTAAGTTTGCAGGGACTGACGCCTCTTGGAGTGCTTGATCCAAGATAGTTTTATGAGATGGTGACAGGCGTAATAGCTCTAGAATGGATATAAGCGCAGGCGTTTTGTCTAATTGTTCCACAAGATTGTATTGCTTTGGGATGGAGGTGGTGCCTTGTGGAGCTGCCTTTATGGTGACCTTGCCACGACATGTAACAACATTGCAATTGGAGGTGGGATTTTTGAAGGTGATAGTTGCAATTTGTTCACTGGCATCATACAGGTGATTTACAGTGTAGTTATACGTAGCCTGCGTATAATCAGTGGTATCGGTGCCTCGCCGGGAAGTGGAAGGACCCCTTTGATCTTGTGATGGAAGTGGATTCTTGAACATCAGATGATCATTATTTCTTGTTTTTGGGTCATGTCCTTCAATCTCAATTTCTCCTCGATCAATAAGATCTTGAATGAGATCTTTCAATCGGTGACAATTACTTGTCTTGTGTCCTCTTCCTTGATGGAACTCACAGTGTTCAGTATCTCTCCACCATGCTGGTTTGACTTGAGGTTCGTAGTTTGATAGCTTAGGTAGAGTGATCAAATTCTGAGAAATGAGTTGTCGCATCACTGTTTCAATGGGTTCCCCTAAGGGAGTGTATGTGCATTTTTGTTTTTGTGGACGAGGTCTTGGTTCATCCTGAGATGTGATGCGACCTTGGTTAGGAGGACCATTTGTGTTAGTCTGAGGTGGAGGATTTTGTCCTGCAAATCGCACCACAGGTTGTGCATTTTGGATAGTTCGAGCATCCACAACCCCATCATTGATGATATTCTTATTCTTGTTCCAGAAGTTTGGTTTATCACTATTGAAGCGCGGGCGAGGACCATCTTTTGGTTCATTAAAGATTTTGATGAGTCCTTTTTTGATGAGTGCCCGTTCACATTTTATACCCTTGGTGATCATATCGTTAAAAGAGTCTGTGTCTTTGACATCCAGGTGAAATTCCATTTCTTCGTTTAAGTTGGAAATGAAAATTTTCACTAGTTCTCGTTCAGGTAACTAAAGAGAACGTCTGCTAGACATTTGGCGCCATCGTTGCAGGAATACTGAGAATAATTCACCTGGTTTTTGTTTGGTGTTGCATAGATCAGCCATGGTGATGTCGCGTTCAATATTATAAGAGTAATGAGATAGGAACTTCTGGATGAGTTCCTCAAATGTTCTAATGCCACCTGGTAGTCGGGAAAACCATGATGTGGTTGTTCCTCCCAAGCTTTGGGGAAAAAGGCGCATTAGGTATGTGTCCTCATAAGCCACTTCAAGACAAGCGGAATGAAATTCTCGGACATGATCACGGGGATCTCCCTTTCCTCTATATTTTTCGAATTTTGGTGTTTCGAACCCGCGTGGAAAGGGTGGCATATAAAGATTCCTATCAAAAGGATAGGGACAGATGTCGTTAAGTGAGAATTGATTGGTCTTAACACCACTATGAAGTTGTTGGGTGAGATTCTCGACTTGTTGCCGCAACATCTCCATTTCATTTGGAGGAGGAGGTGGTGGGTTACCTCGAGGGATGTTATATCTGATGGGATCTCTACGCCTTTCCTCCTCATGGCGACTTTGTCTTTCTGATGCTTGTCTTAATTGGGCAAGATCAAAGTCAGAGGGGAGTTTGGCTCCTTCTTGAGCGAGTTTTAAAAAGTGAGCATCCGCATTGCTCCTTAGTATTTCATCAAATAACCTGTTAAAATGAGGGTTATGCTGAACCCTTTCGATTGTTGAAGGAGTGGGTGTACCTGGGTTTTCATCATTCCCATTTCCTCCAAGTGCCTCTTGAAATTCATTGAGGTTGTCCTCTTCTTCCTCAATTTCTATTTCTCGCTGCCTTGATCGCGATCGGGTTTGAGCCATTTTGTTTGCAAGTTTGTTTTTGAAGTTGATTTGAAGATGATGATGAGTGGTGATGAAATGAAAGATTGATTGGTTGGTGATTTGTGTTGTATGGGGATCTCTAGCACTTTAAGGTAGATGTAACCGAAATTCTTTCTTTGATTTGCTTGTTTGTTTGATAAGTTTGGATGTGATAAGGTGCAGAGAAATTTGAGATGTGTTACAGATTTAACTACCTAGCAATGAGAGGATTCACTCATGAACTAGTTTTAACCTGCGTAGATGTGTCTCTTAGGATGAGCTTATCCTAGATGTAGAAACAATCTAAAAAGTGATGTGATGTGTTTTGATTTCAAGCAATATCTAAAAGGGAATCTTGGGACAAGAACCTCTTAATGTTTTGAGAGTTTTGGGATGGATTGATGATGGAGTGATGATGTATGAGTGAGATGATGGATGTTTTTGTTTTCAACTTCAATCTTTCAATAAAAACTTTGTGTCACAAATGGGACAAACTCTATCTCTTCCCTTTCGAGCGTTGGTGGCACTTCTCGAGCTGTGTTGTAGGTGATACAGATGTTTGGGAAGAAGTTGGGATTAATCTTTCCTCCTTGATTTTTGTGATAACTCAGAGCTCTATATTGCATAAAAGCTCTGCTGTTCAATGATTCTGAATCAAACTCATTTGTTTTACCTTGAAGGTAGAGACGCATGCGATGTAGAAAGACTCTATGGGAGACAAAGATTTGTCTATTGAGATAGAAGAATTTCCTCTTTTTTATTAAAGCCTTTGAGCTCAATGGTCTTCTTTTCAAGGTAATATTCTGATGACCCTTCTTCTTTCGCAAGATGTGAAGAATGGTCATAAAAGTTGTGACTCTGTGTTGTTTGCACTTTGTTTTTGGTATTTTTGGTTGTGTTGACAGATGTTGGATGAATACTTTGTTTTTGGGATTGATTTTCTGATTTTTCTTTGACAAGAAAACAAAGCAAGCACACAAACACAAGATTGTAGCCTGAAAGGCACAAATGAGTATGGGTCTAGATTAACCCAATCCTTGGACTTGTATATGACCCTTCCTTTAGATTTATTTTAAAGTGTATTTCCAAAGCCTGAAGTCGGCTCAATTTGCACTAGGTCTGTAAAACGAACATACTTCAAACACTTTTTATCCCTAAGGTCAAATGGCCAGTTGTGATAAATTTAGCCCACATCTTGATATTTCGACTTTGGTACTACATACCTTATGAATCCCGCTGTGGCAGGTAAGGATGTGATATACTAAGTTTTGCACGAGCATAACAAATAGATGATCCCTATGATGGGGGAGTCACCACTTTTATCAAGCCACAAGTGACTTTTCAAAAAGCTATGTTTCTACTCAAGGAAATATGTATGGTGAGTATCTTGGGAGCAAAACCATCTATGCTCTTGCACTAAATTATACTTCAAATATCCTCAATCAATAGATCGGGTGGGCTACTACTTAAAGGTGTTTAATCATGTTCGATGTTTTTGGACATAAGTTCATTCTGCAGTGACTCACTTAAGAGCCTTGTAACTGGTGGTGGGGCCCATTTGTCCTTTCGGCCAGTTACACTGTAGGAACAGCTATACCCAAGGCTACAGCTTTCGCTCTCACCTAATTTCTATAGCGGCTCGAAGGATTTACCGCTCGAGGTCGTTCCCAAGAGTATCGATCCCTTGGCAGGCCTCTCTTAAAAAATAAAATTTTGAGTGTTACTAACACTTTTCTCTTGCACCTAGGACCATGAGAGCCAAGGGAGAGGATAGTGTGTGTTAGAAGTAGGTCCACTCGACTGACTTTTGTGCACAAGCGTGCCAAACACGAAATTCACTTGTTCTTTTTAATCCAACATTTGCAAAGATGATCTAACTATTTGGAGATGTTGCTCCAACAGCCATGGTGTTCTTTTTAACTTCAAAGGCAATGTGTTTTGTAATCTAGAATTTGAAAACCCTGGTCAAATTAATGAAAAACACGTTTTGCTTGAAGGAAATTTTGTGTGCAAAAATCAATCAAAAACATGTGGTTTGTCAGTTTTATTTGCACCAAATTTTTGAAATGTGGATTGTAAATTTTAGGTCCCAATTGATGCAATGAAATCAAATTTTGTTAATTTTAAGCACCAAAGAAAATGAGGCCTAACTAGAAAACAATGAAAAACTCTTTTTGTGTTTTTAAGTTCTTTTTAAGCACTTTAAATGAAATTTTTTTTTGTGATTTTTGTTGGGTTGTTAACCTGCACAAAGAAAAGAAACAAGTTAATAAAAACCAATGTTCAAGGGGGGCTTCCACAAGCCTAAGATACTCAATTTTTCGGTTACAAATTTTACAAATCCTGATTTTGAAATGCCCTGAAATTTGACTAAGTCTGAAATTTGGAGGATCTTCCAAAAACTAGATTTTGCATTACAACTCCTAGAGGTCTGAAACCCCTCTCAAACATCCTGAAAGTATATATGGAATATAACTTAAAGTATAAGAAAGAGAAAAGAGAAGAGGAAATGTCACTTATACTTAAATGTTATATTCCATATATATTCCGCCTCTCACAAACCTAAGAAAAATAATTTTATCAATTACAAGGCCTTTTTTTACAACGTTCTGTTACAATAGCGCTAGTCTGTGTGAAAACAGAAGCGCTACTTTAACACAAACGCGCTAGAATATTACAAAAGCGCTAAAATAAAATATTTTTACAACAATACAAAAGCGCTAATATAAATACAAAAGCGCTAATTAATGAACAAAAGCGCCAAAATACTGACAAAAGCGCTAATTCTTTGACAATAGCGCTATTGTAAGAACAAAAGTGCTAAAAGACAAAAAAACAATAGCGCTAAAACGCAACAAAAGCGCTAAAACGCAACAAAAGCGCCAAAGCGTGACCTGTGTGTCAAGTTCAACATTCAAACATGTTAGGTAACAAAAAAAGATCAGAAGGTTGCATGTTCGATTCACGTCGGGTTCACCAAATGATGCCCTCCTAAATGGCACAAATAGTTAGTTCTTGATCAAACAACACAAAACATACAAGACGTTAGAGTTAATCAATCAAAAACTAAACACAAATGAAGGCATTCCAAGAGAGACACTAAAAACATGCTAATGAATCTAACTAAAGAAGTAAAGACAATGAGACATCTTCAACTATCTCTTAGCATGGCTTTAGCTCCTTCTCCCTTGTTCCTCTCCTCTCCAAGTTCCAAAATAGTGTAGCTCTCAGTAGCTTTTTGCACTATGGATGCTTATGGAAGATTGAGATTGTAATATAACTCTAAATGTGAAATAAAAAGCTAATGCTAATGCTAAAATGATATATTTTAACCAAAAGACAAAAGATTAGATTGTTTATGCTAAAATGCTCTCTAAAATGGCTATAGTCTAAATGCTTACAAGTTTTCAGGATCTGGATTATGAAGGAATGGGCTCTATTTATAGGAAAAATGGAGCAATGGATGGCCAAGATTTGAAAGGTTTAATCAAGGGTCAAGCTTGAAAGTTGGGGATCCATGTGCACAATTGGCACCAATAAAATAGTGACAAGTGTCAACACAGGATTGGGTTGAGAGAAGAGGTTGGAGGCATTAAAGGTCTGAGAAGACCTCATGGTTATCTAAAGGCTAAGGGTCAAGTCTAAGTTAGGATTACCCACTGGATTAGGAGTTAATCCAAAGATAAACCTTTGTGCAAATGATTAAGAGATAATCATGGTCAAAGCATTAATGACCTGATGAGACCCTTGAGTTGGGTAGAGGTTGAGTCAAAACAAATGTTTTAACCATGTGGGAGGGTTTGAGTTAACCATTAATGGTTATTGGAGACTTTGGGGATTAAGTGGTTGAAAGTTGGAAGCCTTTAATGGTTTTCAAAGACTTTGGGGTTTTTGGTGGTTGAAGGTTGAAAACCTTCAATGGTTATCCAAGACTTTGGGCCATTTGAGAAGTAACTCCATTTTGCTTAGGAATGTGACAATAATTAGGGGATGGATTAAGTTAATTAGGAAGGGGTTAGAAGAATCTAGAAGGGGATTAGATTTTGCAAGTGGATTTGGTGGGTGAGGGAAAATAGGATTTTATTAAAATAAAAATTCATTTATTTCAATAAATGTGTGCAAGTTGCATTTGTAGGAAAATGCAAGTGGGGTGAGGATAATGATTTAAATAAATGTTTTATTTAATTTATTTAAAAGAGGAATAGGGGGATTTAATTAAATAAATAGATTTTATTTATTTAATTGATTTGTATTTGGTTTAATGAATTAATTAAAATAAATTGAGTAATTTATTTAATTAATAGAAGAATGTTTGGGGATGAATTAATTAAATATTAATTTAATTAATTGGTGGCTAGTGGATTTTTAATCAAATAAATACGAAATATTCATTTAATTAAAATGGACAGATTTATGTGACTACAATATCATTTTTGGAGGTGAAGATAAATTGTGCATGGAATTCTCTAATAATATGAAGAATGAATTTGAAATGTCTATGATTGGTGAGATGATATTTTTCTTAGGTTTGCAGATTACTCAAACTAACAAAGGCATTTTTATCTACCAAACTAAGTATCTAAGGGAATTGTTGAAGAAGTTTGGTATGGATAATTCCAAACCAGTAAGTACTCATATGGTGACAAGTGAAAATTATCTATCAAAGACACATCTGCACCGGTAAATTTGACAAGGTATAAGTCTATGATTGGTGGCTTGTTATATCTAACTCAGACTAGACGGGATATTATGAATGTAGTAAGTATTGTTTCAAGATATCAAAGTAATCCTAAAGAAAATCATGAATGTGCAGTAAAGAGGATATTTTGGTATTTGCAAGGAACAATAGAATATGGCTTATGGTATTCTAGAGATGATAACTTCACTTTATGTGCATATACAGATTCAAATTGGGTAGGAGATACCGATGACAGGAAGAACACTTCTGGTGGAGCTTTCTTTCTTGGAAAGAAATTAGTTTCATGGATCAGCAAAAAAAAGTCATGCATTTCTTTATCTACTACAGAAGCTGAATATGTTGCAGCAGCAACTAATTGCACTCAAGTCTTGTGGATGAAGCAAATTTTGAAGGATATCAAGGTAAATTACAGTGAACCAGTAGTTATCTATTGTGATAACTCTGCAGCTATTGACATATCTAAGAATCTGGTATTTCACTCTAAGACTAAACACATTTCAATAAAATATAACTTTCTAAAGGAAAAGGAAGTCAAATTAGTTTATGTGAACACTAAAGAGCAGATTGCAGATATATTTACTAAACCGTTGTCTAGGGAATCATTTGAATATTTGAGAGACAAGTTAGGGGTATCTACCCCTCTAGCAGAAACTTAACTGTGCATCAGTTTGGTATGCATCATCAGCTTTATCCTTTGCTCTGGGTTGATGTAGTGGTGCTACTACTAAGGGGGAGTAGTTAGCTTTGAGATTCACAGGATTTTGATATCTATGTCATATCTTTGGCATTGATGTCAAAGGGGGACAATTATATGTGAAAAATTCAGATCAGTTTCAGATTGGACTACACTCCTCAGGGGGAGTTGCTAGGATTTTTCAGTTTTTCATTGTTATATATTCTATGAGAAATGTTTGGCACTTCTTGGCACTTAGATGTTTTCTTTTTCACATCTAGTGTTGACATCAATGCCAAAGGGGGAGATTGTTGGAAATATGAAGGAATTGATTATGTGTTGCATTGATGTTTTGTCATTGATGTCAACACTAGCTGTTATGGTTGGTTACCAGCAGATAAGTTTTGGTTACCGGTAAAAGAACTAGTGTTACCGGTAAGGGTTTAAGGTTTTACCGACATAGCTTTTACTAAGAATCTTTGATAGGATGCATATGTGGTGTTGGTGTTGCTTCTAGATGGAATTCAGGATGCAGAAGGTGATCTTTGTTCATGCCTCGACTGATTGGAGACATCGCTTTGGTGTGGTAAATCTATTTGGGTCCAGGTTATGGACCGATATCATGTTAACGTGTTCTCTACACGTTACCGAGATGATTTATGGATTGGTTAATGTTGTTTTGGTCTTAAGCCGACATGGCATATCATTGTAATATGGATGTATGCAATGATCTTATTGTAATATCTTTTAGGTGGCTGACCTAATTGGTTTAGGCCTTAGGGTTTGTATAAATTGATGTAAGATCTTATTGTAGATCATGTCGTGGTCATGGAATGAAATATCATATGTGAAGGAGATTTGGTCGATCGTAGGTGATCGAATTGGGTTTATGTAAGAGGTCAAAGGCCTCCGGTATTGAGCTTAACCAGGACTGTAATCAGGCATGGTAGATGCTATCACTAGTAGTTCATTCTTCTAGATTGTTGTCCAATTATCTTGAGGTGGTTATAACCTCTCTGTAGTCAGTGAGATTCCTTTGTAATGAGAAGTACGCTCTAGGAAGTGTGCCTTCCTACATGTGCAGGCCCCTCATTGTAACACATACTTTCTGCAGAAGTATCATTTGATTGTGGGTAGGCTTCCCACCATGGTTTTTCCCTTTATTGGGTTTTCCACGTACAAATCATGGTGTTATGTGGTATGGTTGCATAGTGTTAATTCTCTACTTCACTCTTAAGTTTTATTGCTTAGCGGTATCTGTTTTTGCTATTCTGGTATTTAATGTTTCATTAATATAATCTGTTGACAACTAATTCACCCCCCCTCTCAACTGTCCACCGGTTATTATAACAATTGGTATCAAAGCTTTGGTCATCTTTTGTAGAAGCTTAACTACTTTAGGTAGATCCTATGTCAACTAATACTTCAAATCCACCGACAACTATTTTAAGATGAGAAATCCCTAAGCTTGATGGAACAAACTATGAGATATGGAAAATCCGAATGGAGACTCATCTTAGATGCCTTGGCAAGGATATTTGGGAGATCACTAAGAAAGTATATACACCTTATGATCTGGCATCTAGAAATACTGCTCCTACAAACTTGGACAATAATATTGAAAATGATTGCAAAGCAAGAGAAGCCCTCTTGTGTGCACTCACTAATCAGCAAATCATGGCATTGACTAATAAATCATCTGCAAGGGTTATGCCGTATAAATTGCAAACTCTGAATGAAGGTGATCCTACTGTCAAAATTGCTAAACTTGATAGTTACCGGGTAAGATATGAGAACTTGAAGATGAAAGATAATGAAAGAATTGCTAGAAATATGGAAAGAGTAAATGAGATTGTAATGGGAATTCAATGTTGTGGAGGATCTCTGAGTGAAGATGAAATAGTTTCCAAAGTCTTGAGAGCCCTTCCATTGCCTTACAAGATGAAGGCTACTGCAATTAATGAATTGAGAACAATGGCAAACACTTCAGCTAATAGAGACATTCTGATTGGTAAATTATCTACTTTTGAGCTTGAAGAATTTGGACCCTCTGGAGATGCAAAGTTTGAATCTGCTTTTCATGCATCATCATCTACTACAAAAAATGATTGGAAAGCCCTATATAAAAAAGAACTAGAAGATATGAGGAAAGCGGATGAATAATTTAAGCAACTTGAAGCCCTATTTGCTAGAAGTGTACCTAAAGGATCGACATGAAGTAAGTATGAAGGAAAAACACCTTTTAAATGTTTTGCATGTAATAAGATTGGTCATTTTCCATCTAGATGTCCTAAAAGGAATGCAAGATTTGAAGAAAGAGTTAAGAAATCATTTAAGCCTAATTAGAACAAATATAGATTCAAGAAAAACAAACTATGCTACATAGTGGATGAGGAAGGAGTAAGTGATGACTCAAAGAATGAACCAGTAGTAGACTCTGCTAGTAGATCCGGCAATGGAAAGGAATGGGTGTTCTATGCTTTAAAGGAAGATGAATCGGAACTACCTATCAAGAATGAAGAAAAGGCCCTGATAGCAAAAGTTGAAGACAAGGATGAATGCGTAATTGATAGTGGATGCTCAAATCATATAACTGGAGATAAAAAAAATGAACTACCAGTGATAGCATCTACCATGCTTGATTACAGTCCCAGTTAAGCTCAATACTAGAGGCATTTGACCTCTTAAATAAACCCAATTCAGTCATCTATGATCGACCAACTCTCCTTCCCATATGATATTTCATTCCACGACCACAACATGATCTACAATGAGATCTTACATCAATTTATACAAACCCTAAGGCCTAAACCAATTAGGTCAGCCACCTAAAAGATATTACAATAAGATCATTACATACATCCATATTACAATGATATGCCATGTCGGCTTAAGACCAAAACAACATTAACCAATCCATAAATCATCTCGGTAACGTGTAGAGAACACGTTAACATGATACCGGTCCATAACCTAGACCCAAATAGATTCACCACACCAAAGCAATGTCTCCAAACAGTCGAGGTGTGAGGCCTCACCTCGACTCAGTCTGACATTTCAGTGGATTTTATATTTAGACTATTATGGATACTTTATTTTGATGCATTTTGAAACTTAGAACTTATATGATTTGAGGATTTGGATAACATTGCTATATTTTGATGATTTACTTATATGCTTTATGAGATAGAACACTACACGATTGTTAGATAAGATGATATTGCGATGATAGATGTCGTTATTGAATTTGCAGGACTTTACTATGATAATAGAACTATGATGTATGGTTTAGTTTATGTGAATTAGGATGAAATTGCTTATGAGAAATTGCTTGATAAAAGATGTATTTAATTTGTTCAGATGTAAATTGTATGCAAGTGATGATGTGTATTGTTATTCCTTTGAATTATATTATATGTCGATATTTGAAAGTACTAATGTGTAAATTGAGATGCGCAGGAAATTAACCATGTGACCATGGAAAATTTACGGAGAACCAAACCTAGACTTATGTATGTTCGTAAGCCAGGGGTTGTCTGTTTGGAGAGACAACACCCCATTTGTGTTGTATTTTATTCGTAATAGTATATGCTGCATGTGTGTTAAGTGTTATTTAAATTTATTGTGTAAAATCCACAAGAGATGATTTCATGTTTTAAATTGTAAAAGTGTTTCATTTGTGTCACTTGACACGTGTGGATTTAAGTTTAAATGTTTTATTTATGTCTCTTGGTGGGAAAGTGTTCAACTATAGTTTTTTTTTATTAATATAACGTGATGTCATAAATACCTTGGGAAAAGAATCTTTGGAGAGGTCAACATATGTTTGACCCGAAAATAAACTTCAGAGGGGTTTAAAATGGGTTAAATGAACACCTAGGGATAGTTTAATAGGGTTTTCTAAAGCCCATAAGGTATACCTAAGGGTTAGGGGTAATTTTAGGCAAGTTTCTACTCCTAAGTGACCTTTTAGACACTCTAAAATTTGGCTTTTCTGAGTTGTGCGAAAATTGAAATTAGAAGTTTGAACCTAGTTGTAAACTTTCCTATTCGAATGAGAGTTCTCTTTCCCATTCTGTCTTACCTTCCTTTTTAGTTTTTAAAAACTTGTGAGAACTAAGAGAGTGAGCTTCTTAAGCAAGAATTTGAAATTTTGAGGGTAATCACCCACTCTCCATTTTTGGAGACAAGAGAATTTTTTTTGAAAAAGAATAGAATAGATTTGAATAGTAAAAATTTGGCTAAGGGTAGAAGAAAAAGATCCGTGGAATTGGGCAGCTCTTCCTCAAATACTATCCTACCTTTGGCCAGATTAAGGTTGGTTTCATTATTCTTAAAATGACTTCTTTTTCTGCACGTGTTCGAAAGTATGCTAGTGTAAGAAATCTATATTCTTGTATGCCCTTTTTGGAAATTTCACTTAATATTTTTTGTATATTGTTTTGTATGTGTTTTTGGGAGTTTTCAAGACCTCTAACTCTTGGGAAAGAGGAGGATCTTGTGGGTGGTAGCAGTGACAACCCTCGAGTGAGAGACTCTGGTTTTGAGAGTGATCACAAGGAATTTTTTTTGTGACCCTTGCTGCATGGCCTATTTGTGCAATGGGGGTCATAAGGAGGGATATAAGGCTAGAATGCCTTGGGGGGCATAAGGAATAAGGGGTTGAAATTCTTGATGTATTTGTTGTGCCATGAGGTGGCTACATGTTTCCATACTTGCAGTTATCCTCAGGGTATTGGTCCACTACCACCTTTGAAAAGGTCATCACCAAAGTGTGGTGCAGTGTAGCCAAGTTGGGAGTGTGTTTGAAATCTGTGTGTTTTTGTCTTCTATGTGTTTGCATGTTTGTTACCCGTCTAGGGCTTGGTTCTCCGAGCTCGGGGGTGGCTACCAGTTAGCCTAGGCTGGGAGGTGAGCACTCCATGGTCATATTTGTGATTTATTATGCAGGATTGTCGAGAGAAAAGTATAGGACAAGTGAAAAGTTGCAGGAGATTATTGTGCAGAAATTTAATTTGCAGGTGTATTTATTAGTTTAAATATATATATATATATATATATATATATATATATATATATATATATATATATACCCTCATTCGTTGAAATGAGAGGCAAATTGTAAATTTGAAATATAGACATGAGATTAGTTATTGTATTTTAATAAAGAAACATCTTGTAAACTTTGCAGAATATCTTTAATATTGTAAAAATTTAGATTTATTCCTATTTTCTGTTTGAAAAGAATTACTTTTGAATTGCATGCAATAGTCATTGAAATATGAAAAAAATCAGTTTTATTTAATTCTGTGTTTTTCTTTTATCTGTGAATTTGTATTCATTTTAATTACAAAAAGTTGAGTTGAAGTTGTTAGATTTTAAATAAAAATATCTTTTCAGTTGCAGTAGAAATTGTAGAATCAGTAAATGTATTTATTGCAGAAAAGAATAATGTATTCCTAAATTAGTATTCCCTAAGTTAAAAAAATATATATATATCCGATATGTTAAGATAAATACTTTAGCAGGAAATTTATTCTATTCTTAGGCATTTAAAATGAAATTAAATAGGAAAGGCAATAAATAGATTTGCATACATATTGTAGATTAAAAATAAATTTTATAATTCTGTTTTCTGTAAAAAAATAAAGTACATTATAGCTCTGGAAAATATCCTTCCATTGAACAGACTTATTACTATACTTCCTTTCCTACAACTGTAAATCAGAATCTTCCATGATTTCGGTGTTATTTTAGAAAAGAAATAATAATATAAGTTATAAATAAATATATATATTTATATACATGTAGAATTCATGTATATATTTATATATACTTATATATAAAACATATTATAAAATTACCCTACAAAACAAATGAAGATGTAAACCTAAATATATATATACCATTATATATATATATGTATATGAATATACACATATGCATTTGTATATATAAATATATATATATATATATTTAACTTAATGAACCACCTTTGTTTTTTTTTAAGGAAAAAAAAAATGCATGTAAAATATATTTGAAAATATATATATATATTATAAAAAAAAAAATATAAAAAAAAAAAAAAAGAGAAAGGCTTTTTGGGAAGGGTCGTGCAAGGCACGCGGACCCTGTGCGGGCCGCGACCAACACAGAGGTCGCAGCCTCTGTGTGGGCCGCGGAATGCACAGAGGTCGCAGCCTCTGTGTGGGCCGCAGAACGCACAGGGCCTGCGCTCCCTATGTGGGCCGCGGAACGCACCAGTGGCCGCAGCCACTGTGCGGGCCGTGACACACACAACAGCCAAGGCCGCTATGTGGGCCGCGACCCTCACAGTGGGTCATCCCATTGGCAGCGCCGCTCCCAATCCCCCGCCTCCACCATTTCGGTCGCTCTTCCCCAATCTGCCGAACTCAAAAAATGGTCGCCGCTCCACCATGGTAATTCGGCCCTTGCATAACAGTCAAAAACAATAACAATAAAATATAAAACCCTAGCCCGGGTAGGGTTAGGGTAGAAAAGAGAAGAGTGATTATTAAAAAAAAAAGGGATTAAATTTATAGATTAATAAAAGGGTTAGGGTTTGCATGGGTAAACCCATTTATGTTTTTTTTAAAATATATTAATATTTTATTTATGTAATATTATTTATATTTATATATATGTATGGTGGGATTTTTTTTATTTTAACTTTCCAAAGGAGATTTGAAATCCTATGAATCCAATTAAAACAAATTAATATTAGACTTTAAATTTAAATGAGTTGGCTTGTTTTATTTTACATTTAAATTAATTGAGAAGATTATGAACTGTATATTAATGAAATTAGTATTTATTTTTAATTTAAATAGATTTAGTTATTCATGAAATATTTATTAATAAAGTTATGATTTATTTTAAATTTGTATAGCTGGAATACTTAAGAGCTGTATATTATGAAGTTGATATTTAATTATAAAATTAAATAGATTAAGCGACAATAAGCTAGTCTATTTGGATCCGTAGTTAATCTTAAATTTATTACCTGTTATTTAAGTTAGTAGATGAAGGTTATTTTAAACATAGTTAAAACAAAAACCGCTTAGTGCATTCGTGTCAGTGAACTTAATGTTAACTAATTAGTATTTAAAATAAAAATAAAAAATTATCCCGTTCTTGCCCTAAATTTTGGGCATGACATTTTGGTATCAGAGCAAGGTTTCCACACTAGGAACCTTACTGCACTTACGTTTCGCCTTAGATTATTTAAATTATTTTGTTAAATTGATTTTATCAGACTTTTAAATTTAATTGAATTAATATTATTCTAAAAGAAATTAATTAATTATTTTGCCTTATTTTCCTCTTAGGATGCCTCCGACAACGCGACAGGCTCACAAGCACGGATGGGGTCCTAGACCTGTGCGCATAGCACGCGAAGAGGTAGTGAGGGAGGCATCGGTTCCAGAAGAGAACCCAGGAGCACCTCTCGAACAGCCAAATGAACCTAACCGAGACCTCTTAGCAGCAATACAGAATCTTATTGGCATAGTTCAGGAAAGGATCCTAGTAGAGAACCCTCAGGTTAGAAGTCATGACTCTGGGAGTCATAGATCTGTTGATAGGGAACGAAGCAGGAGCCCAACTCCTATTCCTGTAGAGAGTCAAGGTGGAAATGAGCCAGAGTTTGTGCATATGCCAGGACCACCTCCAGCGGTGGATCCAGTTTATTTTGAGAGAGCTCGTCGGGATCCAGGGGATCTTATTAGGGAGGTCATGCACCTCCAGCCACCGTCCTTCGGAGGTTCTACCGACGGGGTAGAGGTTGAGGCATGGCTTTTGAGTCTTGAGAGGTGCTTTGCGTTGCGTTCTTACAAGAGCAACCTAAAAGCATGTGTCACAGTTCATCTGTTGAGAGGGTTGGCCTCCACTTGGTCGAGACAGGAAGAGTACAAATGCCGATTAGTTCCTGATACTCTCACTTGGGAGATATTCACAGAGAGGTTCCGTGAGAGGTACCTATCAAAACACTTCAGACAGCATCGCATAGATGAATTTCACGATCTCCAACAAAAAGGCTTGTCAGTAACTCAATATGAAAGCAAATTCTTTGAGTTGTTGCCTTATGTAGATTATCTAAAGGATGAGAAACTTCTTGTAAACTGCTTCATCAGAGGGTTAAATGTTGGTATAGCCGGGCCTGTTAGGATGTCCGCTCCAGAGAGCTTTCGGGTTGCTGTGGAGAAGGCACTGATTGCCGAGGAAATTCAGGTCAGACCACAGGACAATAGGGATCAGTTTCAGAACCGAAATCCCACACCTCAGACTTATGGATTCCAGAAACCACATTGGAAAGGAAACAACCGAAACTCTCAGGGGTTCTCCAAACCCCCTCCTCCGCAACAGACACCACAGAACCAGAGGCAGAAGCCTCCACAGTATCAGCAGGGCTCCAAGCCCAAACAGTGGCAGACTCAGGGACATAGACGTGATCAGAGAGCACAGGGGCAGTACACACAGCCGGCGAGGACTCAGCAGTCCTCCAAGGGTGGGTATAGCGGATCCAGTAGGATAGGAGGTCAGGCTTTCTCTAGGCCTCAAGGCACCCAGTTCCAGGCACGGGGTGCTTGCTTTACGTGTGGAGCCATGGGGCATATGGCAAGGGATTGCCCTAAGGGTCAGGTGGCAGGGAATCAGCGGATGGCCGCTTCAGAGTCGACAGTTGGTGATATGGGCAGGTCCCATAGAGTATTCACAGCAGTTGACAACCACCAGGCTGAGCATTAGGCCACGGTTATCGAATCTACAGGTATGATCAAAAGTAACAATGTATCTATTTTGTTTGATTCAGGAGCTACTGACTCCTTTATATCTCCATTGGTTGTGGAGCGTTGTGGGCTAGTGGCAACTAGATAGGGTGTCAGTTGGGAAGTGGAATTAGCTTCAGGGGCTAGAGTGTCAGTGGAATCAGAGGTTAGGGCATGTCAGCTACAGATTGGCAAGACCACCACTTTAGTAGACCTTAGAGTGACGCCACTTGGATCTTACGGAATCGTACTTGGCATGGATTGGCTTTATGCCCACAGAGCCAAGATGGATTGCCGCCTGAAAAAGATCGAGTGTGAGGATGATCATGGTTCACCCATAGTTATTATCGGGATTCAAAGGCCCGTGTCTCTTCGTATGATCTCCGCAATGCAGCTTAAGCGGAGCATGTGAAAGGGATGTCAGCTTTTTGCTATCACTATCAGTGACAGAGGAGAAAAGGAAGAAAAAAAACCATCACTTGACGACCATCCTATCCTTAAGGGATATTCAAATGTATTTCCTTCAGAGTTACCGGGAATGCCGCCCCGTAGAGAGATTGATTTTCATATAGACCTAGTACCAAGAGCCGAGCCAATTTCCAGAGCACCTTATAGGATGACCACAAATGAGCTAAATGAACTCAAAATACTCCTTGAGAAGGGTCATATTCGTCCTAGTGTATCCCCTTGGGGTGCACTAGTCATCTTCGTTAAGAAGAAGGACGGATCTCTCCGATTATGTATGGATTATCGGCAGCTAAATAAAGTAACCATCAAGAACCGATATCCTTTGCCCAGAATTGATGATTTATTCGAGCAGGGTGCCAAAGTCTTATCCAAAATAGATCTGAAGTCAAGATACCATTAGCTGGGAATAGTGGAGAGTGATATCCACAAGACCGCATTTTGCACTAGATATGGTCATTATGAGTTCACCGTAGTCCCATTCGGACTTATGAATGCCCCAGCAGTTTTTATGAACCTCGTGAATGGGGTGTTCCGTACATTTCTGGACCGTTTTGTTATTGTGTTTTTCGATGATATACTGATATATTCTCATAATGAGAAGGAGCATGAGGAGTACCTGAAACAGGTATTGTAGTGTTTGCGGGATAACCAGTTGTTTGGCAGTTTGTCGAAGTGTGCTTTCTTTCGGTCAGAGGTCAAGTACCTTGAGCATGTTATTTCTGGTGATGGGATCTCGATTGACCCGTCAAAGATTAGGGCTATTATGGATTGGCTAGCACCAACCAGTGTGACAGAGGTCAGGAGTTTCATGGGCTTAGCAGGGTATTACCGACATTTTGTCGAGGGATTCTTCAGAGTCGCACACCCTATTACTTCTCTTCAGCGTAAAGGGAAGAAATTTGAGTGGACAGAGAAGTGTGACAAGGCCTTTCAGGAACTCAAGAAGGCACTTACTAGCGCTCCTATCCTTGTTGTACCAAATCCCATAGCTGATTTCATGGTTTGTACAGATGCTTCACTAGAGGGTTTAGGAGCAGTTCTTATGCAGGATGGTAGGGCCATAGCTTTTGAGTCTAGGAAACTTAAGACTCATGAACTTAATTATCCCACTCACGACCTTGAGCTCGCAATAGTAGTGCATGCACTTGCGAGGTGGAGACACTTCCTTTTAGGGCATCACTTTGAGTTGCATTCAAATCATCAGAGTCTTCTCTTCACTCAGCCGAACCTTATTGTACATCAGAGGAGATGGATGGAGTTCTTGTGCGAATATGATTTTGACGTTCACTACATCAAAGGAAAGGAAAATGTAGTTGCAGATGCCTTGAGTAGGAGACGTCATGAGGTTTACACCATATATATGGACATGGATTTGAGAGACCGTATACTACAGCACTTGCCAAAGGATGGATGGTATGCTGAGGTTGGTCAGGTAATACGATCTCAGGTTACTTTAGAAGGGAAATATGTGGATTATTCCTTGGAGTCCGATGGACTGTTATGCCATAGAGGGCGCATTTATGTACCTTCCTCTGGAGGGTTGCGAGAGTTCATTGTCACGGAGGCTCATAGAGCTCCTTATGCAGCGCATCTCGGAGTTAAAAAGTTGCATGCTGACTTGAGGCAGTTATATCATTGGCCAGGAATGTGGCAGCTCATTGCTGAGATAGTAGCTCGATGCCTCGAGTGTTAGAGAGTAAAGGCGGAGCACCGCCATCCAAGTGGGTTGCTCCAGTCTCATGCTATACCAGAGTGGAAGTGGGATACTATATCCATGGATTTCATCATTGGTCTTCCTATGTCTTCTCGTCGCCATGATGCTATCTTGGTGACAGTTGACAAGTTGACCAAAGTAGCTCACTTTTCACCAGTCCGTACTACATTCACAGCTCCAGCAGTAGCACAGGTGTTCTTGCGAGACATTGTTAGACTTCATGGCGTGCCCCGCAAGATTATTTCTAATAGGGATTCTCTTTTCACTTCTTCCTTTTGGAAGTCATTACAGGCAGCTATGGGCACTAAGCTCAATTTCAATACAGCCTATCACCCAGAAACAGATGGTCAGACAGAGAGGGTCAATCAGGTGTTAGAGGATATGCTTCGCATGTACGTCATGGATCATCAGACCTGGTGGGAAGAGTATCTTCCCTCAGTGGAGTTTGCCTATAACAATGGGCATCACACTTCTTTGGGGATGCCACCCTATCAGGCATTATACGGCAGGCCTTGCAGGACGCCCTTGAGTTGGGATCGCATAGAGGACAGAGTTGCTATTGGTCCTGAGATAGTTCGGGATATGGAATAGCAGGTGGATTTGATTAGGCAGCGTCTCAGAAAGGCTCAGGATAGACAGAAGAAATATGCTGATGCAAAGAGGATAGATCGTAGCTACTTGGTTGGAGACAGAGTTTTCTTGAGAGTGCGACCGCATAAGAGTCCAATCCGTTACGGAAAGGGTTCTAAGCTCGCACCTCACTTTGTAGGACCTTTTGAGATTCTTGAGAGGATAGGCCCAGTTGCCTACCGTTTAGCATTGCCACCTAGCCTGTCAAGCATCCACGATGTGTTTCATGTATCAGTTTTGAGAAAATATATCTATGATGAGTCTCACATTTTAGATTGGGATTCCTTGCAGGTGGAGTCAGACGGGCAGCTAGCTTTGGATCCCATTCGCATTTTGGCACGCCGGATGCTAGCCCTTCGAGATCGAGAGCTGGACTAGGTTAGGGTCCAGTGGGATTGTTATGATGAGGTTACGGGTTCATGGGAGGACGCAGCACGTATAAGATCAGAGTACCCCCACCTCTTTGATGAACTCCAGGAGGAAGTTCATGCCTAGAGGGGGAGGGTGTGAGGCCTCACCTCGACTCAGTCTGACATTTCAGTGGATTTTATATTTAGACTATTATGGATATTTTATTTTGATGCATTTTGAAACTTAGAACTTATATGATTTCAGGATTTGGATAACATTGCTCTATTTTGATGATTTACTTATATGCTTTATGAGATAGAACACTACACGATTGTTAGATAAGATGATATTGTGATGATAGATGTCGTTATTGAATTTGCAGGACTTTACTATGATAATAGAACTATGATGTATGGTTTAGTTTATGTGAATTAGGATGAAATTGCTTGATAAAAGATGTATTTAATTTGTTCAGATGTAAATTGTATGCAAGTGATGATGTGTATTGTTATTCTTTTGAATTATATTATATGTCGATATTTGAAAGTACTAATGTGTAAATTGAGATGCGCAGGAAATTAACCATGTGACCATGAAAAATTTACGGAGAACCAAACGTAGACTTATGTATGTTCGTAAGTCAAGGGTTGTCTATTTGGAGAGACAACACCCCGTTTGTGTTGTATTTTATTCATAACAGTATATGTTGCATGTGTGTTAAGTGTTATTTAAACTTATTGTGTAAAATCCACAAGAGACGATTTCATGTTTTAAATTGTAAAAGTGTTTTATTTGTGTCACTTGACACATGTGTGGATTTAAGTTTAAATGTTTTATTTATGTCTCTTGGTGGGAAAGTGTTCAACTATAGTTTTTTTTTATTAATATAATGTGATGTCATAAATACCTTGGGAAAAAAATCTTTGGAGAGGTCAACATATGTTTGACCCGAAAATAAACTTCAGAGGGGTTTAAAATGGGTTAAATGAACACCTAGGGGTAGTTTAATAGGGTTTCCTAAAGCCCATAAGGTATACCTAAGGGTTAGGGGTAATTATAGGCAAGTTTCTAGTCCTAAGTGACCTTTTAGACACTCTAAAATTTGGCTTTTCTGAGTTGTGCGAAAATTGAAATTAGAAGTTTGAACCTAGTTGTAAACTTTCCTATTCAAATGAGAGTTTTCTTTCCCATTCTATCTTACCTTCCTCTTTAGTTTTTAGAAACTTGTGAGAACTGAGAGAGTGAGCTTCTTAAGCAAGAATTTGAAAATTCGAGGGTAATCACCCACTCTCCATTTTTGGAGACGAGAATTTTTTTTGAAAAAGAATAGAATAGATTTGAATAGTAAAAATTTGGCTAAGGGTAGAAGAAAAAGATCCGTGGAATTGGGCAGCTCTTCCTCAAATACTATCCTACCTTTGGCCAGATTAAGGTTGGTTTCATTATTCTTAAAATGACTTCTTTTTCTGCACGTGTTCGAAAGTATGCTAGTGTAAGAAATCTGTATTCTTGTATACCCTTTTTGGAAATTTCACTTGATATTTTTTGTATATTGTTTTGTATGTGTTTTTGGGAGTTTTCAAGACCTCTGACTCTTGGGAGAGAGGAGGATCTTGTGGGTGATAGTAGTAACAACCCTCGAGTGAGAGACTCTCATTTTGAGAGCGATCACAAGGGATTTTTTTTGTGACCCTTGCTGCATGGCCTATTTGTGCAATGGGGGTCATAAGGAGGGATATAAGGCTAGAATGCCTTGGGGGGCATAAGGAATAAGGGGTTGAAATTCTTGATGTATTTGTTGTGCCATGAGGTGGCTAAATGTTTCCATACTTGCAGTTATCCTCAGGGTACTGGTCCACTACCACCCTTGAAAAGGTCATCACCAAAGTGTGGTGCAGTGTAGCCAAGTTGGGAGTGTGTTTGAAATCTATGTGTTTTTGTCTTCTATGTGTTTGCATGTTTGTTACCCGTCTAGGGCTTGGTTCTCTGAGCTCGGGGGTGGCTACCAGTTAACCTAGGCTGGGAGGTGAGCACTCCATGGTCATATTTGTGATTTATTATGCAAGATTGTCGGGAGAAAAGTATAGGACAAGTGAAAAGTTGCAGGAGATTATTGTGCAGAAATTTAATTTGCAGTTGTATTTATTAGTTTAAATATATATATATATATACCCTCATTCGTTGAAATGAGAGGCAAATTGTAAATTTGAAATATAGACATGAGATTAGTTATTGTATTTTAATAAAGAAACATCTTGTAAACTTTGCAGAATATCTTTAATATTGTTAAAAGCTAGATTTATTCCTATTTTCTGTTTGAAAAGAATTACTTTTGAATTGCATGCAATAGTCATTGAAATATGAAAAAAATTAGTTTTATTTAATTCTGTGTTTTTCTTTTATCTATGAATTTGTATTCATTTTAATTGTAGAAAGTTGAGTTGAAGTTGTTGTTAGATTTTAAATAAAAATATCTTTTCAGTTGCAGTAGAAATTGCAGAATCAGTAAATGTATTTATTGCAGAAAAGAATAATGTATTCCTAAATTAGTATTCCCTAAGTTATATATATATATATATATATATATATATATATATATATATATATATATATATATATATATATATATATATATATATCCGATGTGTTAAGATAAATACTTTAGCAGGAAATTTATTCTATTCTTAGGCATTTAAAATGAAATTAAATAAATAGATTTGCATGCATATTGTAGATTAAAAATAAATTTTATAATTCTATTTTCTGTAAAAAAATAAAGTACATTATAGTTCTGGAAAATATCCTTCCATTGAACAGACTTATTACTATACTTCCTTTCCTACAACTGTAAATCAGAATCTTCCATGATTTCGGTGTTATTTTAGAAAAGAAATAATAATATAAGTTATAAATAAATATATATATTTATATACATGTAGAATTCATTTATATATTTATATATACTTATATATAAAACATATTATAAAATTACCCTGCAAAACAAATGAAGATGTAAACCTAAATATATATATACCATTATATATATGTATATGAATATATACATATGCATTTGTATATATATATATATAGATTTATTTAACTTAATGAACTACCTTTGATTTTTTTAAGGAAAAAAAAAATGCATGTAAAATATATTTGAATATATATATATATATATATATATATATATATATATATATATATATATATATATATATATATATATCAAAAAAAAGAGAAAGGCTTTTTGGGAAGGGCCGCACAGGGTGCGGGCTGCGACCAACACAGAGGTCGCAGCCTCTGTGCAGGCCACGGAATGCATAGGGCCTGCGCTCCCTGTGTGGGCCGCGGAACACACCAATGGCCGCAGCCACTGTGCGGGCCGCGACACACACAGCGGCCAAGGCCGCTGTGTGGGCTGCGACCCTCATAGTGGGTCATCCCACTGGCGGCGCCACTCCCAATCCCCCGCCTCCACCATTTCGGCCACTCTTCCCCAATCTGTCGAACTCAAAAAATGGCCACCACTCCACCATGGTAATTCGGCCCCTACATAACAGTCAAAAACAATAACAATAAAATATAAAACCCTAGCCTGGGTAGGGTTAGGGTAGAAAAGAGAAGAGTGATTATTAAAAAAAAAAAAGGGATTAAATTTATAGATTAATAAAAGGGTTAGGGTTTGCATGGGTAAACCCATTTATGTTTTTTTTTAAATATATTAATATTTTATTTATATAATATTATTTATATTTATATATATGTATGGTGGGATTTTTTTTATTTTAACTTTCCAAAGGAAATTTGAAATGCTATGAATCCAATTAAAACAAATTAATATTAGACTTTAAATTTAAATGAGTTGGCTTGTTTTATTTTACATTTAAATTAATTGAGAAGATTATGAACTGTATACTAATGAAATTAGTATTTATTTTTAATTTAAATAGATTTAGTTATTCATGAAATATTTATTAATAAAGTTATGATTTATTTTAAATTTGTATAGCTAGAATACTTAAGCGTTGTATATTATGAAGTTGATATTTAATTATAAAATTAAATAGATTAAGCGACAATAAGCTAGTCTATTTGGATCCGTAGTGAATCTTAAATTTATTACCTGTTATTTAAGTTAGTAGATGAAGGTTATTTTAAACATAGTTAAAACCAAAACTGCTTAGTGCATTCGTGTCAGCGAACTTAATGTTAACTAATTAGTATTTAAAATAAAAATAAAAAATTATCCCGTTATTGCCCTAAATTTTGGGCATGACACAAGGCACAAACAAATATCACCTTCTACATCCCGAATTCCATCTAGAAGCCGCACTAACACCACTTATGCATCCTGTCAAAGATTCTCAGTAAAATCTCTCCTGGTAAAACCTTAAACCCTTACCGATAACACTAGTTCTTTTACCGGTAACCAAAACATGTCTGTCGATAACCAACCATAATAGCTAGTGTTGACATCAATGAAAAAACATCAATGCAACACATAATCAATTCCTTCATATTGTCAACAAAGATAACTCCACATGACAACTCCAGAGGACTTACAAATTGCAACACAAGAGTAGGACACTAGTGCACACAAGGGGAGTGTCATCACATAGCTTGATATGGGTTGTCTTGGTAGGCTCCATAAGACCCCGTCCCCCATCTTGGGTTGTCTTGGCAATCTCTCCCGACCCCCACCCCCTAGACAAGATTAGTGTGGAACCAACATAACTTTCGTGAAGACGAGGCAGTTGATCTTGTCATTCCAAGCCTTCCCAATCTCATCTTGAGCCTAAACAGGCACTCCACGCCATGAGTGGGGCATCACCATTATCTTGTTTAATATGTAATACTACCCAAATCCCCTATGATCATTAATTAAGGTTATCACTTATTAGAACAACTATCCCAATAGGTTATCCTGGCAATCACTTAGGATCCCGACCCCCATGGAGAGCCACTCTCCCTTATGACACTATGCCTACTTAATCCCAAATCAAAGCATAAGATGAAACATGAATTGTAATCAAATGTACAACATAATATTATTCCATTAAGTCTCGCAGCTGAGATCTAAAATATTATCACATCCATAAAGCATCAAATATAATATCTTCCATCAAAGAGAACAGTAGGACTCAATCCCATAAGGAAATAAAGGAGATAATAAAAAAAAACTAGAAGATATGAGGAAAGAGGATGAAGAATTTGAGCAACTTGAAGCCCTATTTCCTAGAAGTGTACCTAAAGGACTAACAGGAAGTAAGTATGAAGGAAAAACACCTTTTAAATATTTTTCATGTAATAAGATTGGTCATTTTCCATCTAGATGTCCTGAAAGGAATGCAAGATTTGAAGAAAGAGTTAAGAAATATTTTAAGCCTAATCAAAACAAATATAGATTCAAGAAAAACAAACAATGCTACATAGCGGATGAGGAAGGAGTAAGTGATGACTCAAAGGATGAACCGGCAACAAACTCTGCTAGTGGATCCAGCAATGGAAAGGAATGGGTGTTCTATGCTTTAAAGGAAGATGAACCGGAACTACCTATCAAGAATGAAGAAAAGGCCCTGACAGAAAAAGTTGAAGACAAGGATGAATGGGTAATTGATAGTGGATGCTCACATAATATGACTTGAGATAAAAGAATGAACTGCCAGTGATAGCATCTACCATGCCCGATTACAATCCCGATGAAGCTCAATACCAGAGGCATTTGACCTCTTACATAAACCCAATTCGGCCACCTATGATCGACTAAATATCCTTCGCATATGATATTTCATTCCATGACCACGACATGATCTACAATGAGATCTTACATCAATTTATACAAACCCTAAGGCCTAAACCAATTAGGTCGGCCACCTAAAAGATATTACAATAAGATCATTACATACATCCATATTACAATGATATGCCATGTCGGCTTAAGACCAAAACAACATTAACCAATCCATAAATCATCCCAGTAACGTGTAGAGAACACGTTAACATGATAATGGTCCATAACCTAGACCCAAATAGATTCACCACGCCAAAGCAACGTCTCCAAACAGTCGAGGCACAAACAAATATCGCCTTTTGCATCCCGAATTCCATCTAGAAGCCGCACTAACACCACATATGCATCTTGTCAAAGATTCTCCGTAAAAGATCTCCTGGTAAAACCTTAAACCCTTACCAATAACATTAGTTCTTTTACCGATAACCAAAACATGTATGTCGGTAACCAACCATAACAGCTAGTAATGACATCAATGACAAAACATCAATGCAACACATAATCAATTCCTTCATATTGCCAACATAGATAACTCCACATGACAACTCCAGAGGACTTACAAATTGCAACACAAGAGTAGGACACTAGTGCACATAAGGGGAGTGTCATCACATAAATTGATATGGGTTGTCTTGGTAGGCTCCATAAGACCCCATCCCCCATCTTGGGTTGTCCTGGCAATCTCTCCTGACCCCCACCCCACAGACAAGATTCGTGTAGAACCAACATAACTTTCATGAAGATGAGGCAGTTGATCTTGTCATTCCAAGCCATCCCAATCTCATCTTGAGCCTAAATAGGCACTCCACGCCATGAGTGGGGCATCACCATTATCTTGTTTACTATGTAATACTACCCAAATCCCCTATGCTCATTAATGAAGGTTATCACTTATTAGAACAACTATCCCAATGGGTTATCCTGGCAATCACTTAGGATCCCGACCCCCATGGAGAGCCACTCTCCCTTATGACACTATGCCTACTTAATCCCAAATCAAAGCATAAGATGAAACATGAATTGTAATCAAATGAACAACTTAATATTATTCCATTAAGTCTCGTACCTGAGATCTGACATATTATCACATCCATAAAGCATCAAATACAATATCTTCCATCAAAGAGAACAGTAGGACTCAATCCCATAAGGATATAAAGGAGATAATAAAAAAGAACTAGAAGATATAAGGAAAGAGGATGAAGAATTTCAGCAACTTGAAGCCCTATTTGCTAGAAGTGTACCTAAAGGACCGACAGGAAGTAAGTATGAAGGAAAAACACCTTTTAAATATTTTGCATGTAATAAGATTGGTCATTTGCCATCTAGATGTCCTGAAAGGAATGCAAGATTTGAAGAGAGAGTTAATAAATCATTTAAGCCTAATCAGAACAAATATAGATTCAAGAAAAATAAACTATGCTACATAGTGTATGAGGAAGGAGTAAGTGATGACTCAAAGGATGAACTGGCAGCAGACTCTGCTAGTGGATCCGACAATGGAAAGGAATGGGTGTTCTATGCTTTAAAGGAAGATGAACCGGAACTACCTATCAAGAATGAAGAAAAGGCCTTGACAGCAAAAGTTGAAGACAAGGATGAATGGGTAATTGATAGTGGATGCTCACATAATATGACTTGAGATAAAAGAATGAACTGCCAGTGATAGCATCTACCATGCCTAATTACAATCCCAGTTAAGCTCGATACTAGAGGCATTTGACCTCTTACATAAACCCAATTCGGTCACCTATGATTGACTAAATCTCCTTCACATATGATATTTCATTCCACGACCACGACATGATCTACAATGAGATCTTACATCAATTTATATAAACCCTAAGGCCTAAACCAATTAGGTCGGCCACCTAAAAGATATTACAATAAGATCATTACATACATCCATATTACAATGATATGCCATGTCGGCTTAAGACCAAAACAACATTAACCAATCCATAAATCATCCCGGTAATGTGTAGAGAACATGTTAACATGATACTGGTCCATAACCTAGACCCAAATAGATTCACCACACCAAAGCAATGTCTCCAAACAGTCGAGGCACAAAAAAATATCACCTTCTGCATCCTGAATTCCATCTAGAAGCCGCACTAACACCACTTATGCATCTTGTCAAAGATTCTCAGTAAAAGCTCTCCTTGTAAAACCTTAAACCCTTATCAGTAACACTAGTTCTTTTACCGATAACCAAAACATGTCTATTGGTAACCAACCATAACAGCTAGTGTTGACATCAATGACAAAACATCAATGCAACACATAATCAATTCCTTCATATTGCCAACAAAGATAACTCCACATGACAACTCCAGAGGACTTACAAATTGCAACACAAGAGTAGGACACTAGTGCACACAAGGGGAGTGTCATCACATAGATTGATATGGGTTGTCTTGGTAGGCTCCATAAGACCTCGTCCCCCATCTTGGGTTGTCCTGACAATCTCTTCTGACCCCCACCCCCCAGACAAGATTCGTGTAGAACCAACATAACTTTCGTGAAGAAAAGACAATTGATCTTGTCATTCCAAGCCTTCCCAATCTCATCTTGAGCCTAAACAGTCACTCCACGCCATGAGTGGGGCATCACCATTATCTTGTTTAATATGTAATACTACCCAAATCCCCTATGCTCATTAATGAAGGTTATCACTTATTAGAACAACTATCCCAATGGGTTATCCTGGCAATCACTTAAGATCCCGACCCCCATGGAGAGCCACTCTCCCTTATGACACTATGCCTACTTAATCCCAAATCAAAGCATAAGATGAGACATGAATTGTAATCAAATGAACAACATAATATTATTCCATTAAGTCTCGCAGCTGAGATCTGAAATATTATCACATCCATAAAGCATCAAATACAATATCTTCCATCAAAGAGAACAGTAGGACTCAATCCCATAAGGAAATAAAGGAGATAATACCAAGAAACAGATAAGTCAACATAGACATCCATAATTCAAGCCCATATAGAAAGTTTGAACATGATAACACTGAAAAACAAGACCTAAGATCAAAACTCAACTTTTGGAGTCCACGTAAGGAACTCGGACTAAAGCATCTGAAAAGAGCAAAACCCTAACACCTATTGGTTCAAATTACTATTAACATTATTGGTCAAAAGTTTATTTTTAATTATTAAAAATAAAGACACAATTTCAATAACACCCACATTGACCTTAAAAAATCAAGGACATGCTTTAATAACAATGATAAGGAACAATTAAAATAATAATCACTTTCAAATTATAAAAGATTAAAATTACATAAATACATTTAATTTCTATTCTTCAACGTTTTTTAAATTATATCAAAACAACCTATATTAATAATATACATTAGCATTATTATTTACATAATAATAATAATAATAAATTTTATTTCATTAAATTTCCATTCCACATAACTATATATATAATTACACAAATAAATTATTTTATATAAAAATTTCTACTTCAAACCTAACAAAACTATACAAAATAATAAATATTTTAGTAAACTTATATCCATTTTCATTCTCGCCAAAACATAATATAGAGGTTTGTTAGGTAAATCTACAATAAATTACTTATTCAAAGTATGATATGTTTCCAAAATTCAAAAAGAAACATAAAACATGATAAATATTAAACAACTCCAAACATTACTATATATATACTCCAATATCAAATTGATCCCTTCCAGAGACATTATGATATATTCACAAATACACAAGGGCCCTAAATATCAAAGCATCCAAAACTTAATAAATATCAACTTGTTGCACAGAAAAATCTCAATGAAAATAATACATAATAAATTAAACCCTATTATTTTTTATGCACAACCAAAACAATATATCACAATGAAATAATAACCAAAAAGACTTAGGTGCAGATAGGTATATTCTGGGGATGGAAACCAGTAGGGATATGAAAATTAGAAAGCTTTGGCTCACTCAAAGCAAGTACATTAATATTGTCCTGGAGAGATTTAACATGTCAGAATGCAAGCAGTTAGTTGTTCCAGTGTTGCAGGGAACAAAGATTTCTATTGAAGATTGTCCAAAATCTCCTTCTGATATGGAGGACATGGCCAAGGTGCCCTATGCAAGTGCATTTGACAGCCTGATGTATGCAATGGTTTGGACTAGGCTAGATATTGCCCAAGCATTGGGAGTACTAAGTCGGTTTATGGCAAATCCAAGAAGGCCGCATTGGGATGTTGTGAAGAGGGTGTTTAGATATCTAAGAGGTAATTCTCATAATGCTCTATGTTACCATGGTAACTGCTACAAGGTGTGCGCCCTTGGTCTCATTGTGTTGTGCAGCGCAATGCTCGGGTTCGTGACATGGCTTAACTACCTCCTGTGGATTCTATAAGTCTAGTGGTTGTATCGGGCACTAACAGGTAATGACAACCACACTTGTAACAAGTGGTATCAAAGCTTGGTCACAAGTTCAAACTCCTCACTTGCGCTGGGGGGGGTTGTTGCAAGGTGTGCGCCCTTGGTCTTCTTGTGTTGTGCAGCACATCACTTGGGTTTGTGACATGGCTTAACCGCCTCCTGTGGATTCTATAAGTCTAGTGGTTGTATCGACAATTAACAGGTTGATCTTTTGGTGCAATGACAACCACACTTGTAACAGTAACTTGGTTGGATCAAATAGGACTATTAGCATTTAGGGATATGTGGATTTTGATTGGGTAGGGGACATTAACAACAAAAGATCCACTAGTGGATATGTTTTCACATTGAATGGTGGTGCAATAATTTGGATGAGCAAGAGACAAGATATAGTCACTTTGTCCACTACAGAGGCATAGTACATGGTAGCCACTCGTGCTTGTCAAGAGGTTGTTTGGCTTAAGCGGTTGTTTTATGATGTTGGGTTTAATGTAGGGTATATTTATATCTATTGTGACACCCAAAGTGCCATTTGTTTAGCCAAAACTTAATAAATATCAACTTGTTGCAAAGAAAAATCTCAATGAAAATAACACATAATAAATTAAACCGTATTATTAAATATGCACAACCAAAACAACATATCACAATGAAATAATAACCAAAAAGACTTAGGTGCAGCTAGGTATATTCTGGGGATGGAAACTAATAGGGATATGAAAAATAAAAATCTTTGGCTCACTCAAAGCAAGTACATTAGTATTATCCTGGAGAGATTTAACATGTTAGAATGCAAGTAGTTAGTTGTTCCAGTGTTGCAGGGAACAAAAATTTCTATTGAAGATTGTCCAAAATCTCCTTCTGATATGGAGGACATGGCCAAGGTGCCCTATGCAAGTGCAGTTGGTAGCCTAATGTATGCAATGGTCTGGACTAGGCTAGATATTGCCCAAGTATTGGGAGTACTAAGTCAGTTTATGACAAATCTAGGAAGGCCGCATTGGGATGTTTTGAAGAGGGTGTTTAGATATCTAAGAGGTAATTCTCATAATGCTTTGTGTTACCATGGTAACTGCTGCAAGGTGTGCGCCCTTGGTCTCATTGTGTTGTGCAACGCGACGCTCAGATTTGTGACATGACTTAATCGTCTCCTGTGGATTCTATAAGTCTAGTGGTTGTATCAGGCACTAACAGGTAACGACAACCACACTTGTAACAAGTAGTATCAGAGATTGGTCACAAGTTCAAACCCCTCACTTGCGCTGGGGGGGGATTGTTGCAAGGTGTGCGCCCTTGGTCTCCTTGTGTTGTGCAGCACATCGCTTGGGTTTGTGACATGGCTTAACCGCCTCCTGTGGATTCTATAAGTCTAGTGGTTGTATCGAGAATTAATAGGTCGATCTTTTGGTGCAACGATAACCATACTTGTAACAGTAACTTGGTTGGATCAAAGAGGACTGTTAGCATTCAGGGATATGTGGATTTTGATTGGGTAGGGGAAATTAACAACAGAAGATCCACTAGTGGATATGTTTTCACATTGAATGGTGGTGAAATAAGCTAGATGAGAAAGAGACAAGCTATAGTCACTTTGTCCACTACAGAGGCATAGTACATGGTAGCCACTCGTGCTTGTCGAGAGGTTGTTTGGCTTAAGCGGTTGTGTTCTAATGTTGGGTTTAATGTAGGGTATATTTCTATCTGTTGTGACACCCAGAGTGCCATTTATTTAGAAAAAAATCCCACTTTCCATGCCAAGATGAAACATATTGATGTCCAGTATCATTTTTTTGTGACATGATGGAAGATGGAAAGGTTAATCTGAAAAAGGTGGATACTCTAAATAATGTTGCAGATGTGTTGACAAAACTTGTGAGCACAACTAAGTTAAAATGGTGTGCTAACTCTATGGGCCTTGGAGCCCATTATTCTATTTAGTCTCATATTTTATGGAGATACCAGTAAGTTCTTTATCAAGTGGGATAATGTTGAGAATGGGTGTCTCAAACTTACTGGTTGAAATCTTGATTAGATGGCATTTGGTTTCTGCAATGAGCAGTTCGGTATGGGAAACATTCATGTTATTGATCAACTCCAATGGTGACTGAATAAATTTTCGTGTTATATGTTAGCCGAAGTTATGGTCATGTGGGATGGCGAGAAAGAAAGGAATTACCTCATTTTGTACCCCACACAAACTAAAGACTAAGGTGACTGAGGTCACGAGATAGCGGAAGGAAAGAAGACTCAGTCCTCCCCGCTAGCCTATGAAGCACTGAGAACCACAAATGAAGTGGCATGTAATAGTGGGAGATATGAGACTTTGTCTTTCTCACCAACCCATGACTTTGAGAAGCGCATGGGAAGAGTGTCGCGGTCTAGTAGGGTATTGGGCTTCCCCACCACCCCACGTGGTAAACAATGACCTAACGATGGTGTTGCGGGATAGAGAGAGAGAGAGAGAAGCAAGGAGGCTTTTTCTCCCTACTACCCCACAAGGTATCTGAGGGTTCTAAACAAGTCTTGCGCGCTAATGTGGAGAAAAGGAGACTTTCTCTCCACACCACCTTGCAACTTAAAGAAGATCATATAGGAAGTCCTGTGGGGTAGTAGGGAAGTGATAAGTTGAGACTTTGTCATGTTTTTATCATCAAAACTCTTAGGTTTTTGACATCTTTTGGTTTTCATAGTAGTAGTGAAGTATTGTAAATTGACTATATGTATTCCATGTGTTAAACCTGAACTTATGAAATCATGTTTGAACTTTGCCGGTCTATTCCTGCAGCCAAGTGATTTGTTCCTATTGCTATGTGGATTATTTAGGGTAATATCATATGTGAATTAATGAATGTATTAATTAAATAAAACACGTATGCATGTCCTTGTATGTTGTTTTTGTTGTAGTGCAGATAATAAATGATGTCACAGTGGATATTCTCCTTTCTCGCCTGAAGAAGGAAGAATCACATAAGAAATAACTGGAGATCAAACTAAAGAGGAGCCGAGCAAGCGCAAGACATGACATGAGCAGAGCAGCCAAATAGCACTACGTAAGTTTAACTCTAGTGGGAATTGAATTCGCAAAATATCGCTACGGCATGCAAAGACTATGGTTCAGTCTAGATCCACATTTCCTGCAGCCAAGCTCTAGTTATCTTCATCAGTCAATCATCCACCTCTTCTTCTAGGTGTGATTTGAGTTGTCCATTGTAGTTGATCTTTTCTTTTTAATAAGCTCTTCTTTTTTCTTAGAGGTTAGACAAAATAGAAAGGAATAGAGCAGAGAATTTTAATAAGCATTATGGAGTTTTTCTTTTAAAGCATGTAATCATTTTTAGGAAGCGATGAATAAAAGATATGTTGTTCTGATCTGCTAAAAGTATTTTTCTGAAAGCTTAATATCACTCATCCAAGGGGGCCCACTTGGTGAGTGATCCTGTGTTTATGCTCATTGAAATTATTTCTTATTTAGTTGTAGTAGAAGTTTGTGCCTTGACTATTCCTGCGACCACTAGAAATAGATCCACTAACTGTTCCTGCAGCCAAGCCAGAACAAAGTGATTTCTGTTATTTATATTAGATCATTCCAGCATTGTTTTTATAATTTTTCCTGTAGCCTTCTATAATTTCCATGCTTGCCTTTCCTTTCTGCATAATGTTATTTACTACAACAATGCAAAATAGCCATTGAAGGAGCTTAGTGCATACATAGTGCAGACCCATTTCAAGTTTTACGTCCCTGGGTTGATAACTAAATGAACACTAGCCATGGAAATAGTAACTTTACCAGATGAATGTCCAAACTTCGAGTTGAGATTTCAAGTAGAGTTATTATTATTATAGTTGGAGTAGACATTTTTGGCATCGTTGCCGGGGATGGTGTCAAACTAAGAACCTTTCATGGTTATTAATGTTTCCAGTTAATTATTTTTGAGATTCTTTATTGTTTGAAAATTTCATGAATCTGCATGCATAGAAGAAGAAGAGACCCCAGAGGTAGATTTATGCCCACTCATCCTAATCATACAGAAGATAATTTCCCAGATATAAATCCTTTTGTTGAACTTTACCAAGCCCCACAGAATTTGAATCACCCTGAATCTGAATTTCTGGAAGGTAGTCTTCAGTTCCTTTTTGGTCTTCAAGAAGAAGAATTTCCTATAGTAACAACCCCCACAAGTCTAATGCAAGGGAACCCTCCTCCTAGTGGGAATAATCCACCACCACCACCAGGTCCAACGTTTGAGTTTCCCATCTCTGATCAGCATGATAATGCTAATCTCAAGAACATTCCAGCATCTTCACTCCCTAAATTCTATGGATTGGTGACAGAGGGTCCAGACACATTTCTGTTTGAGTTTGATGTTCTCTATAGGAGTTTTGACTATACTACAGATGCCCATAGACTCAAAATTTTTCCTACCACTTTGAAGGAGTCATCCTTGAGATGGTTTATGAGCTTGGGTAGTAGCACAATCAATACATGGGATGAAATGAAACGGTTGTTTCTTGCAAAATACAAAGATTATTGTAGAGGTATTGATCATCATGGGGATGATATCTTTAGAATGACACAAACTGAAGATGAGAGTCTTGAAGATTACTTGGAAAGGTTTCTGTTTAGTGTCAAAAAGTCCAAGCATAACACTCTCAATGAAGATTCCCTCAAATTGATATTTTTGAGGGGAATCAGTGATGAATGCATTGATTCCTTGGATCTTATGGGAGGAGGTGACATTACACAATCCACTTGGGCTGAAATAGGGCAAATTTGCAAGAAGTATTCCAGATCTACTTCTAAGAAGAATAGGAGATTTAAACCAAGGGCACCATTATCAACATCTGGAACTGGAGTTTCTAGAATGGAACTTAGTCATCTGTTAAATGATTTCAAGGAGGACATTATAAACAATATGGCTACCTAGTTGGATACACTGGCAGCTAAGAAGAAGCATGAGGAAGCTAATGCATTCCTTGCAGAATTTTGTCCTCATTGTAAATAGCGAAAGAAAGATTGCAGATGTAAGATGGTTGCAAATGTGGAGGTACCTGACTTCAAGCCAATTCAAGGTGAGGATGAGCAATTCTTCTATGTTGCTCAAAGAAGACCAAATTTTCAAAGATAAGGTATGCCACCCAATCCACTTTCTTTTTCTGGTTATAGTGGAAATTCTTATGCACCAAATAACCAATGGCAACCACAATATTCTCAAAATCTTGGTAACTATCAAAATTAGTATGGTTCACAAGGCCAAGGGCAGCATTTTGCTAGTCAAATGCCACAGTGGCAGCAGCCACAAGGGAACTGGTACCCACCTCAGGGCCAAGGAAACCAGTTTCAAGGGAATTGGCAACCTACTTCTCAATGGAGGGGAAACCAACCATGGCCAACTCAATCTTCTAGTTATCAGCCGCCTATTCAGCAGCCACAACCTCCTGCTTTAATGCCTCCTCTCGCAGCTACTGCTGCATCGCCTAAACCAACACAATTGCCTACTCAACTATTACCAAATCCAAATATCAAGTCTCAGCAACAACAACAAGCTTATTCAGCTAATGTTAATTAGTACCCATCCTATTCTTTATCACTAGATGACATTCACCTCCGATCTGGAACAACTTTACCTAATCCCTCTCATCCAGTTATCACTGAGGTACAGGAGGAGCAAGAAATCTCTAATCCAATAGATAGAACACCCCAGAATCAAATATTGCCACCATTTCCCCATAGATTGCAAGAAAGAGAAGTCCCCACTGAACAACATCAAAGCTTTGATATTATTGATCAATTGAAGCACATTTGTGTTAAAATTCCATTGTTGCAAGTAATAAAGGATGTTCCCATATATGGTAAGGCATTGGGAGAAGCATGTCTAAAAAAACCTGGCAGGAAGAAAAAGGATCCACAAACAGTGCATGTTAAGGGTCAACTGGCTGATATTATGCTAGGTAAGATTGTCATTCCAAAATATTCTGATCCAGGTAGTCCTGTTGTGAGTATAGTCATTAATGGCAGTCCAATAAAAAATGTTTTGATTGATTTAGGGGCAGCCATTAATGTAATGACAAGGGAAGTAATGAAACATCTTGAGATAAATAGTTTAAGGCCTACACCCACAGTTCTACAGCTTGTTGATGGCTCTACAATGAGACCTGATGATATCATAGAGGATGTAGTGATTATTCTAGATTCCTGGGAATATCCTGCAGACTTTATGATTTTATCTCCAAAGGCAACATTGGGAGGATATCCGGTCATTTTGGGTAGACCTTGGCTTGCTATAGCTGATGCATATATTGGGTGTAGATTAGGGGATATGACTATTTCAGATGGGAGTTCTACAAAAACATTAGCCTTGTATTCTCCAGCACAACCCAGCTTGAATAGCAACAAGCCGTTTGACCTATCTTGGGAGAAGAATCTGGAGAAATTGACTCTATTAATCACCTTATGATGATTAATTGAGGACCACTCATGCAGTTATATGATGAGGAATCAATTCTTTATAAAATCCTGATAAATGAATTTATAGAAGAGCAAAAATTGCAGGAATTGGTTCCGAATATTGCAGGTTTGGACTTTCCTGTAGCCACTGATATATTGCATACTCTGTTGCCGCAGGAATTATCTTCTCATTTTTCTGATATAAACTAGATTGATCTTACTATTAAGATAGAGGTGGAATGGAATAAATATTTGAATATCAATAGAGATCTATTAGATACTCAAAAAGAGGGCCTTATGGACTTGCTGAAACTTCATAAAAATGTTTTTGCATGGGATTACAAGGATATGAATGGGATTGATCCAGCAGTTTGTACCCACCGTATTTATATAAAGGATGAGTGTTTCCCACTCAGACAACCTCAAAGAAGAGTTAATCCTGCTTTGAAGGAGATAGTTAAAGAAGAATTACAGAAATTGTTAAAAGCTGGGTTTATCTATCCTATCTCTGATAGTTAATGGGTATCACCTCTGGTGATAGTCCCTAAAAAAGGAGGAAAATGGAGGGTATGTGTTGATTATAGAGCTCTAAACTTAGCAAACAGAAAAGATCATTTTCTATTGCCATTTGTGGATCAGGTATTGGATTCTCTAGCTGGTAAGAGATATTTTTCATTCCTTGATGGATTTAGTGGCTACAATCAGATCCAAATAGCCCCCGAGGATCAAGAGAAGACAATATTTACTTGCCCATGGGGCACATATGCATATTTTGTTCTTCCTTTTGGGTTGCTTAATGCTCCAGCCACTTTTCAAAGAGAAGTGATCAGTATCTTTTCTGATATTTCTCAAGATATTATGGAAATTTACATGGATGACTTTACAACTTATGGTTCTGAATTTGATCAAGCATTGGGTAATCTGAAGAAAGTTTTGCAGCGATGTGAAGACTACAATTTGTCTTTAAATAGTGAGAAGTGTTTCATCATGATGGAAGAAGGAATAGTCCTTGGTCGTTATATATATCTGTACAAGGCATCCAGGTGGGTCCAACAAAGATTGAGGTCATTCAACATATTAATGACCCTGTGAAGCAAAAAGATGTAAGAAGTTTTCTTGGTCATGTTGGATACTACAGACAGTTTATCAAAGATTTCAGTAAAATTGCAAGTCCCTTATATTCACTGCTTACTAAAGATGCAGAATTTAAATGGACCCAACATGCAATGAAGCTTTCTTAAAGCTTAAGCATGCTTTGACTCAAGCACCAGTTCTTAAAGGGCCAAATTGGTCTCTACCATTCCAAATCCATACAGATGCATCTAATTATGCAATAGGAGCAATGCTAGGATAGAGAATTGATAAATTGGAAAATGCAATATATTATATTAGCAAGAATTTGCAGGGACCTAAATTAAATTACACAATTACTAAAAAGGAAATGCTAGCTATCATATATGCACTTAACAAATTTAGACACTATATCACAAGATATCTCATATTTGTGCATACAGATCATACTGCAATTAGATATCTCATGAATAAGCCATCAATCACTGGTAGATTAGCTCGCTGGTTATTGTTGATGCAGGAATTTGATATCACAGTTGTTGATAAACTAGGGAAGTCTAATGTGGTTACAGATTATCTTTCACATCTTCAATTGCAAGAAGATTCTACAATAATAGATGACACTTTTCTAGATGAACATTTGTTTCTCATTCAAGTTCACACTCCTTGGTATGCTGATATTGTCAACTATTTAGCTGCAGCTAAGATGCCAATTTATTTCTCTCCTAAGGAAAGAAGGTTGCTAGTTGAAAGAAGTTTTAACTTCTCATGGATTGTTGACTGTCTATTTTATACTGGACCTGACCAATTCATGCGAAGATGTGTCAGAGAAAATGAAACATATGACATCCTGCATGCATGTCATGATGAGCCATGTGGAGGTCATTTTGCTGCCAAAAGAACAACACTGAAAATACTCAATACAGGATACTATTGGCCCACATTACATAAGGATGTAGGTCAGTACACACAAAAATGTGACAATGTCAGCAAATGGGAAGACCTACAAAATTTGATGAGATGCCACTATATCCTCAAATATCAGTTGCACCATTTGACAAGTGGGGATTAGATTTTGTTGGCCCAATTGATCCACCTTCTAATGGCAGATCTTATATCTTGGTATGTACAGACTATGTAACAAAATGGGTAGAAACTCATGCCATGACACATGCAAGAGATAATAAGGTAGCTGAGTTTCTTTATGAAGAGATATTTACAAGATATGGAGTACCAAGGGAAATTGTCTCAGATCAGGGACCTCAATTTACTTCAACATTGATAAAAGCTTTGGTCAATGAATACAATATAAGGCACAAAAAATCTACTCCATATCATCTACAGGCTAATGGACAAGTAGAAGTTACAAATAGAGAGATTGAGGCTATTCTTACAAAAACAGTGTCTGTTCACAAGAAAGATTGGTCTCACCGGCTTTCAGAAGCAATTTGGGCATATAGAACAACTTGGAAAACACCAATTGGTTTCACACCTTTTGAGATGGTTTATGGAAAAACAACAATGATGCCTATTGAATTTGAGCATAAAACCCTGAACTAAATATGACATTGTCTGAAGCACAGAAAGAACGCATTCAGCAATTAAATGCTCTAGATGAATGGAGAAAGATAGTTGTTCAACAGACAGAGTTGATTCAAAATCAAAGAGCAAAATGGCATGATAAATATATCAGGGAAAATAAATTCAAAGTTGGTGACTGGGCATTACTGTATGATTCTAGATATAAAGATGCTATGGGAAAGCTTCAAACCAGGTGGTTAGGTCTGTATGAGATAGAAGAAGTTTTCCAGAATGGAGCTATTCGTTTGTCCACAATTGATCCTGTTCGATTTAAACTCTTAGTAAATGGTCACCGACTACGTCTATATCATAAACCAGCTACTAAATAAGAGTTCCTGCAGCAGTTTACTCCACAAAGTGACATAGAGGTTCCTGCAGCAACTGACAAGGTTCCTACAACAACTGACAATGAGCCTGCAACAACTCATGAGCTTTCTGTTGCAATTGAGAAAGGTAATAAAGGTAAAGTTCTTGCAGCCTCTGCAGTGAACATATTTGCCGCTTAATAATAAAATATTTCCATATTATATGGGAATATTCTTCTTCGTACATAAAATCCCATCCACGACATTCCATCCCATGTTCTTACCTGTCATTTCATTTCATTTTGCCATCATTTTCGTACAATTGCAGGTACGTGTATATTGTGTTTTATTTTAATTATGCATTTATTAGCTCATTATGATTATATCCTATTTAAATCCGCTCCACTACCCAAAATCTTGTCAGCTTGTGTGAACACGTGCTAGGTTAAGTTGGGGGGGGGTGCTTTATGGTTCGGTTTCCAAAGTGATTAATTATCAGTCCTTTTTGGTACTCCGAATTGATTTTTTCCCTGTCATTACTTATTATGTTATTATTTCACTCAAGTGAATAATAAATTATGCCACCAGAATTGAGATATGTAAGGGAATTTCAATTTAGCAAGACTATCAGATATTTTGGTTCAACTACAGAGAGAGAAAAATAGCAGAGTAAGAGATGGGTGGTGATCCAATTTGTCATGAGCCAATGGTTCATGAAGTGTTGTTGCAGGATGCTCTTTGTGAGAATTATTTCAAACACGATGACTAGTTGGATTACTTCTTAAAAATCAAGGATTATAACGAAGAAATTGCTACAGAATTTATGCATTCCTTTAATGAAGGAGAAGCTACAGTTAAAGGTTTGAGGGTTATTGCTACGGAGCAGCGAATAGCAGAAGTAACGGGGTTGCCGCAGGAAGGAGAACTCTTTCCAAAATCAAAAGATGCAAGGAGTGCCAGGGCAGAGTTCACAATTCCCACGGATGAACCCTTAATGGTGGACAAACAAGGAACTAGAAGGGTTTCTCTACTAGCACATTGGCCTCAAGTAGCTTTGTATGTTATGAAATACATTACATGTGAAGGGTGATATTCAAATCTACATTCACCTCATTTTAAATTCTTAGTCATCTGCGGCATGGCCGGCAAGTGAATGTTCCTAATTTCTTATACCACCTCATTTCTACAAGTGCTAAGGAGACGCGGAAAAATGGAAATTGCTCCGTTAGCCATCATGGATTGGTTAAGCTACTTGTACAACGGTCCCTGAGAGATGTTTCACAAATGGAATGGGGTGTATTTGAGGATATACAACAATTTAGGGTTGAAGATGCCCCTATTGCAGATAACCCACTGGTTGAAGAAGAAAATGTTGCAGAACCCTCTTCCCTCATAGTTGCTACAGATGAGGATTTGCTTGTTGTTGAAGGAGTCGTAGTTATTATGGAAGAAAAGACAGCGGAATCAAGTGAAGAACAACCCTCTACTTCTCTTTGAAGAGATCACCAGTTCTGCGAAGGAAAAGAAAATAGTTGGAAAGGGATGAAACAGATGAAGAACTTATGACCCAGTCACAGGTAACTTAGATTCCTCCTGTAGCCAAGAGGCATAGGCCAAAAATAAAAAATCCTGCAGCAACTGAAGCAACTCCTGCAACCATTCCAAAAGTTTATGTAAGAAGAACACGTAGCAAGACACAGAAGACTTATCTTGTGGGTAATCCAGCAAAGGTTATTATAGTGGAAACTTCAGAAGAAGGAAGCCCTGCAGAGGATGAAATCCAAGAAAATATTGCTGAGAATAAACTAGCAAATCTTGCTTTTGTGGCACAGCAATTTGAAGAAACTGTTGAAGATATTCTACAACACCCTGATGAAAATATTGGAGAGATGCCAGCTCATATTGAGGAGTTTATTGAGGAAATCTCGCGGTCTAAGGTAGTACCTATTAGACCTCCTTCATCCCTAAGTAGTTTATCTATTGCTTTAACATTTTATAGACAATGGAAAATAGAGAAGGCTAGGTTGCAGGGGATTATTGATAAACAACAAAAATAAATTGAAAAAGAGAGATAACAGAATTGAGGAATTAGAGGCTAAGGTAGAAATAATTTCTAGCATGGTTGATGCAGTGTAGGGCACCTCCAAGAGTTTATGCAGTACATTTGAAAGAGCGGTATCTGAACTTCAAACTAAACCACATTGTTAGGGACCTTAACCCCTCTTTAGAAACACCTGAAGAATTATTTTATGCTTACCAAACCTCTCCACCTACTGTGAAGAATTTTCTATGTGAATTATACTTACATAACGATGTTGTACCCTCAGACAGGGAGTGGAACCCTTTATTATATATTGGGGATATCCATATCAAAACTTTAATGTCATGGATCCAAAATGAGATTATCATGGGGGCACAAGCCAAGGAGTATGAAAAATTAGAGCTTGACTGTCCATTACCATTAAGAAGGGAATCAAAAGCACCAAGAGTTCTTTATTATGATTGGCAGAAGTTACTGGTAAGAGATGATGTTAGAAAATTAGTGCTTCCAATGAGAGAAGAAGTCTATCAAGCATATGAGCATTTGATTCAGACTAACAAGATAGCTGCAATAAAAGGGTTAACTCAGCGCTGGAATAATCTACCAGAACAGTTAAAACAGGGAGAACCTTATTCACTACAAAATTTTCATGCAGCCATGCAAAGAGCCCCCAGATACATACAGTTAGGCAGGGAGAAATCCAACAGCTGGCTACCATTGATCTTTCAACCCCCAATCCTTATGTGGCCGCTTTTGGCATGTCAGCCTACAGAGCAGAACTATGATGCAGTCACAGAAGAAACAACTAGATGGTCCAGGATGGAAAAAATGAAAGGATTTTATTGGAACTTGGCTTCAGGGGGGACAGGTCAGGGCACCGTTGGTTATTTAAGAGTTACAGCAAGAGTCAGAAATTTTCCTTTTGCTGTAGGATCAACAAACTCTTAAAGTTGGGGGGCATGATAAGTTGAGACTTTGTCATGTTTTTATCATCAAAACTCTTAGGTTTTTGACATCTTTTGGTTTGCATAGTAGTAGTGAAGTATTGTAAATTGACTATATGTATTCCATGTGTTAAACTTGAACTTGTGAAATCATGTTTGAACTTTGCCGGTCTATTCCTGCAGCCAAGTGATTTGTTCCTGTTGCTATTCGGATTATTTAGGGTAATATCATATGTGAATTAATGAATGTATTAATTAAATAAAATACGTATGCATGTCCTTGTATGTTGTTTTTGTTGTAGTGTAGATAATAAATGATGTCGCAGTGGATATTCTCCTTTCTCACCTGAAGAAGGAAGAATCACGTAATAAATAACTGGAGATCAAACTGAAGAGGAGTCGAGCGAGCGCAAGGCACGGCATGAGCAGAGCAGCCAAGTAGCACTATGGAAGTTTAACTCTAGTGGGCATTGAATTCGCAAAATATCGCTATGGCATGCAAAGACTATGGTTCGGTCTAGATCCACGTTTCCTACAGCTAAGCTCTAGTTATCTTCTTCATCAGTCAATCATTTGCCTCTTCTTTTGGGCGTGATTTGAGTTGTCCATTGTAGTTGATCTTTTCTTTTTAATAAGCTCTTCTTTTTTCTTAGAGGTTAGACAGAATAGAAAGGAATAGAGAAGAGAATTTTGATAAGCATTCTGGAGTTTTTCTTTTAAAGCATGTAATCATTTTCAGGAAGCAATGAATAAAAGATATGTTGTTCTGATCTGCTAAAAGTATTTTTCTGGAAGCTTGATATCACTCATCCAAGGGGGCCCACTTGGTGAGTGATCCTGTGTTTATGCTCATTAAAATTAGTTCTTCTTTAGTTGCAGTAGAAGTTCGTGCCTTGACTGTTCCTGCAGCCACTGGAAATAAATCCAGTGACTGTTCCTGCAGCCAAGCCAGAACATAGTGATTTCTGTTATTTATATTAGATCATTCCAGCATTGTTTTTATAAGTTTTCCTGTAGCTTTCTATAATTTCCATTCTTGCCTTTCCTTTCCGCATAATGTTAGTTACTGCAGTAATGCAAAATAGCCATTGAAGGAGCTTAGTGCAGACCCATTTCAAGTTTTACGTCCTTGGGTTGATAACTAAATGAACACTAGCTATGAAAATAGTAACTTTACCAGATGAATGTCCAAACTTCAGGTTGAGATTTCAATTAGAGTTATTATTATTATAGTTGGAGTAGACAGGAAGAAAGGAGACTTACTCTCCCTGCCATCCCGCGAGGTATCAAAGTGACTATTGTCGATAAGTTAAGAGAGATAGATGTGGAGACCATGGTCAAATATGAAACAACTTACAGAGTTGTATGTCGATGATTGGTCCAAACTGGAATGACTCAAAGGATGTGATGTAGAAAACACATGTTATCGATAGCCTGAAGAATTTTGACAGTTAGAGCTATGAAAACTGAAATGAACCATTTTTTGAGAAGAGATATAAAACGTCAGAAGAAACAGTTGCAAAATGGTTGGAAGGAGTTCAATTAGTTGTTGAAGAAGATCAATTGGATATTCAGTCGAATTCTAAGTTGCATAACTATTGTAACTGTGAGTTATGTAGATTGATTTCAATCTCATGATTGTAATGCTACCTGAACAGAGACCAGATTAGAGAAATTAATTATGTATCTTGTATGTAATTTGTTTTACTATAATTTAAGAAGACATTGCTTTGGTGTGTGGGTGTTTTACCCATAAGGGTTTTCCCATGTGAATTGTGGCGTACTTCTTTGTGATTGTGAATTTTCATGTTACTTTGTCTTTCTTGCATTGTGTATCTTAATGACTGTAATTGAAATTGAAATACATCCCTGCTTCTCTCCTCTAATAAATTGACATTTAGGAAGGTCTTTCCACACTCTTCTTTCCTTACAATAAGATTAATAATAATGATGTTCATGTGGAAGAGTTATTTTATAGAGAGGTGGTGAGGCTACATGGTCTACCAAAGAGTATAGTTTCAAATCAAGACACCAAGTTTGTTTGGTAATTTTGGAGGATATTGTGGGAAAAGTTGAAGAAATATTTGAATCTTAGTTCAACAAACCATCCATAGACCGATGAGTAGACTAAAGTGGTGATTAGGAGTTTGGATAACCTATTGAGATGCTTGGTAGGAGATAAAACCAATAGATGGGATTTGATTTTACCACAAGCAAAATTTGGATACAATAATTTTGGTAATAGGAGGACTAGCAAATCACCATTCTAGATTGTATATGGAAGTAGTCCTCGAAATGCTTTTGAGTTAAGGTAGATGAATAGAGGAGAAAAGAGTAGTGTCAAAGTTGATGACTTTGTAGAGCACCTAAAGAACTTGCATGAAGAAGTATGAAAACATATTAATAAGATGAGCATTCAATACAAAGCTAACGTAAAGTAGAAAATGAGATATAAGGAATTTTAGATTAGAGATGAAGTCACGGTTCATTTGAGAAAAGAGAGGTTTCCAATAGGAACATATGATAAGTTGAAGATGAAGAAATTTGGGCTATGCATAATCCTAATTAAGGATGATTCAGGAAATTCTTATGAGGTAGAGTTGCCAAGTGGACTTAATATTTCACCGGTGTTTAATATTTTAGATTAGACAGAGTATCGTGAAGGAAGTATTGAAAATAAAGTGGTGGAAGCAAAATGGAATATTTTAGAACCTACTTTAGATAAAGAAGAGATAGAAGACATATTGGATAGTCATGTGGGTAGAAGCACAAGAAACACACAATATGAAGAGTACTTGGTTGAATGGAAAAGAGGACCCATTGAAGATTCATCATGGCTATCTAAAGTAGAGGTCGACCATCTTGGTTTTCCTCGAGACACATAAGATGTGATAAGGTCACTTCTGAAATTACCTTGAGTGTTTAATGCATGAGCATCCAAGGCGTGAGTTAAATCTTGCATCACCCAAAAATATTGTTTAATTTGTAATAAGGGCTAATAATGACACAATTACTATTTTTGGCAGGGTTACTATTTTTAGTAAGTTGTTGTTTTTTCATGAAATCTTACACAGACCTCCTTAATGGTGAAATTGAGCCAGTGGTGAAGGAATTATCCCAATATTTTGTGGCATTTGAGAGATATTCAACTTTTCTAGAAAATTTCTCTAATAAAATTGCAAATACATTTTTTAGGGTCTTAGAGACTTCAAATTGGTTTGAACGTCAACTATTGACTATTGTAGGTCTCCTCACAAGCTTTCCAATGATTTATGATGATTGAAGATCCAACAACCAATTTGAAAGTTATGGCCCTTAGAGCTTCACATACCAGAAATTTAATAAAATATTTTCTTAAGTTGAAAGTTGGTTAGTTAGGGTTTTGACACACAAAAATAGAATATTCCACTTTCCAAAACATTCTATGCTGATTATACATTCTAGATTAAGAAGGTGAACAAAGGTGACAAAAAAAGACAATTCCAATAATGTAGATTATACCTTTGGCTTGCTGATTATTGTAATTAGAATGCCCATGTGGTTGTAGCATGTTACTTTCTGAACGTTTTAATTCCAATTCATTGAGATAATAGAAAGCAAGTGTTTACGTTCCTCCATTTTCTATTTATTTCTCTATTCTTGTTGTGTATTTGATTTTGTAAGCAGAATACCCTTCATCACATCTAACACTTTTTTGCATACGAATCATCATAATTTATAATTATTGTACATACCTCAACCAAGAATAGTCCTATCTTGGGATGGATGAGATAATTTTTTGCCTATAATGTGTTTGTCTATGCAAAGTGATATCGTCTTCATATTGGTCTTTTCATACCTTAATGTATATCTATCTATTTGCAAAAATCCAAATGCCCTATGATGATAATAAACACTTTTATAAAGAAATCACACAATCATCATCTTCCATATCTATTTGTATCTATCATTTCTCACTTTCTTCTAGCCATTCTACTTATCCCCTTGATCTATCCATTTCCCCAACCAAACTATTTTTATTCTCTTACCAATTTTTTTCTATCTTTCTTCTCTTCTCATCATATCCCATAACCAGTCTAATTTTCTTCTCTTCTTACTAACTTTTCTTTTATGTTTCTTCTCTTCTCATCACATCACATAGCCAGTGTAACTTTCATCTCATACTACTAACTTTTCTTCTATCCCATCTCTTCATTATTTTGGGGATTAACTTCAAATTTTAATTTTCAACCAATCTCTCGAGGGGGCATCATACCTCCATCTTCCCTCCTTAACTTGGTCCTTTGAGGCATAGTAGGGTATATTGCACTGAATTTTCTCGCTTTAATTGAAACACACTCAAAATTGCATTGTCTTAGAGGGATAAAATGTAGACATAAAAAATTGGCCCTTCTTCTATCCATCTCCTTTCATCATCATATTCTCCATGATAAATTAAATAATTTTTAACTATTTAATTACCTTACTTACCATTCCCTCTCCTCTAATATTTGATAGGCCAACACTGGGGCAAATAATAAGAAATATTTAATACTTTATAATGAATTCGGTATGGTCTATACGTGTCAATCCGGGGGCGTAAGCTTGTGAAAGGTGTCCGGACAATATGCCATCAAGGGGTGCTAGTTGTGAGTTGAGTGATTATGAATGCAACTAGAACACACGAAAATAAACCCAGAGCAAACCAAAGCAATTCTCGCGACAGGAACTGTCACTTCCTGGTAACAAAAATAACGTAAATAGAAACATCAATCCATAATAACAACAACAATAACAATTAACAGATATAAACTACTTGCAAACCACACTTGCAAACAACATTTAAAAATAAAGTTAAACAAACTATTATACTAACAAAGTCATTATTCTATAATTCAACTAATTCAAATAATACAAAAACAAAATTCAAATAAAACACACATCTAAGCTATAGACATCACCAGACGTTTTGAGAAGCGGACCCTGTCTTCCCAGCACATCCAGTGATGGAACACAACCGCCTTTCTACACTACTATAATTAGAAGAGCACTATTTTATTTATCATAGAAAGAACATGTTCCAATAAATCTTCTTGTAGAAACCTGTGTTCGACCCTCTCGGTATGTTATTCTTTATATGATATCACCCTCCATTGAGATGATATTACATATTTATAGCTCACAATTTGTAATCAACGTGATTCTAAATTAATACAAAATAGTTCATCGTGGTTTGTGGACATTACACAACGTGATGGTCAACACAGAAAATCATTCACGGCCACATATGAAAAATAGTCTCTGTTACAACAACACACGAAAATGGAAAATGGAAGGTTTACAGTTCTCCTTCAACAATTGGAAGCAGGTTTGTTATAACAGTGATAACAACTAAAAATATAATGATTTTTGTCCCACCACGAGATTCCTTTCATTTCAATGTCCACGATGGAAATGAAGAGACATAAGCTAGCAATCATATGATTAGAGAATACGTGTCCAAAGAAGGAATTGATGACGCCCATGATGGGTTCTCCTCCACACAGTAAACATGCATGCTCATGGTTGAAAGAAGTCATAGCAATAATTGAAGATCTGGTTGGTAAATGTAGAGAGACATAATCCAGTCCTTGAAATCCTTTCTGACGTGGCAATGGAAAAATAGTTGAGAGAAATATCTACTAGTCAACCAATCATGCACAATAGTTTCTGTCCAAAATGCAACAAGAAGTTCCTGTAAAATAGGCGACAGGAAGATCTGCACCCATATATTAAAATGCAGAAATATATATGTTCCATGGCGTAATATTATAATGTTGATTAGTAAAAACAATCAATATTTATTTCCATATTCTACCTCAAAACCAAATTAAATATCACTTATTAATATTTAATCATATACAACGTAAAATAGTAAAATGGTATAATACAGAATAGAAATGGCTTATGGAAATGGGCAAAAAGGTATAAGGAATTAGCTAAAATAGGGTATAAAATGGGATGTGATTGGCTCTCATCAATATTTTTTACATAATTTTTGTTATTTAATTGATTGATCATTTTCCTTGTTAATTAAATAATTTTAATTATTTATTTAATTCATCTTCTTCTTATCCTTTGCGATTGAATATTTTTTACAGTTATTTAATCACTTGATTCTTCTATATTTTAGCAAATTATTGAATTTATTAGGCTATTCACTTTCCCCTTTTCAACCAAATAAATAAATGAAATATCCATTTACCCATGTCTTGCTAGTGAAATTATATAATTGTATTTTTTAATTTCATCTTTTCCCAATTACCTCTCCACTTTCATACAGTCTTTGTCATTTGTCCTATAATTCCTTCCAACATCTTCCCACTCTCTCCCTATCTTGGGTAAACCTTCTCCAATGCTATCTCAACCATCCATCCCTTCTAAGATGAATTCAAACTCAACCATCAATCTATCTCCCTCCAAATCTATAAATTTAACCTTCTCCCTCCATTTTCTTTTAAACCACTATTAGAACCACCAAATCTGATCTTTTTTTTAATCTAATTGTTGTGCTTGTAGATATATGAGGGTATCATTATCACAATTTGGAAAGAGACTCAAGGACTGTGTAGAAATTAGGGGAGTGTTTGCTTCATTATGCTTTATGTTGATTGATTTTATATTCATTTTAGTTTATGCACTCCCATTTGATGTTCTTCATAGGATAGTTTGATTTTGGCATAGATTATAGGAATAGGCAGCTTTCCTTTAATGATTTATGCATTCTAAATTTAAAGCTATAGAGATTTCATTGTTGTGTTGAAGAGTTTTTTGTACTGACCTTTATTTCAATGGGATTTTTGATGAATTTTTTTCTAACCTTGCTATAGGCAAAGGATGACAAAGGCTTCTAGAGAGATCGAGATGGAAAAGTTTAATGGTGGCAATTTTGAGCTATATAATCTTCAAATGGAAGATATGCTCATATATTGTTATCTATGGGCTGCAATATTTGGTTCTAAACTTGCCAGCATGACTCAAGAAGATCTGGATTCAATGGATTAAAAAGCCAAGAATTTGATCAAATTGTTTGCCAAATTCCATGTTGAATATTCATGAAGAGAAAACAAAAAAAATATATACGAAAAATATTGAAGAGATTTATTAGGCTAAATCCCTTGTAAATAAGTTTATTTTTGTGAAAGAAGTTATTTTATCTATGTTGGCATAACTGATGGAGATGATGATGGGATGAGAAGATGATCAGATTGTTGGCATAACTGATGGAGATGATGATGAGATGAGAAGATGACCGAAAAAGTTGATATGAGGAGATTATTGGCTTGATGATGATGATATATTTGTAATAGGATGTTTGATGACTTTATTTGTGTTGTCATTGATGGCAACCATGTTTGTTTAGTCATCTAGGTCATCTAGACCTACTGATATAGCCTAACCGATAGTGGAACCGATTGACAACAAGGTAAATAGGAACATAGCGATGATCAAGTGACTAGTATGGATGATTGGAGAAGATTCAGGTATTGCGGTTCAGAATGTATGTTCATAACATTGGCACGAGTTTGTGATTGAAATCGCATCAAGTTTGGTGAACCGGAAAGCACATTTATAATTGACTGTTATGAACTCTATGAAGAAGAATGAATACCGGTATCAGATCTTTAATCGGTAATGATTAAAGGTTTGGTGGTGGATCTTATCATGATCATAACTTAGTGATGACGTGTCAGAAAGGGTATGTAATGATAAGATTGTATTTGAGTGTGTACAAGGATCGAATTTCCTGGGAAACAACAAAGTGCTTAGAAGAATGAAACAAGGGTTTGATTGCTTATCAAATTGATGTGCGGTGATCATTCAACGGCGAAAATCATCTAGAAATGTGTTGTAATGATATGTAATGTAAATTCAATGTATCTTGTTGATGTAGTTAGGGTTTTGTAGCCGCCCTAATTGAAAAGTGTATTTAGGGCTAGTTGGAGAAGAAATTTTGTTTCGGTGATTTTAGAAGAAGGTGTTGCCGAACCAGATTGAGGTGTCTGCCTGTGTGTAGCAGAGTTGTACTGAAATGGATTTGTACTAGCAAGCAAGGAAGTGATGTAATTAGATCATTTTCCCTGTTGTTCCCTAACAGTTACAACAATTTGAAATCCCTTAACCGGGTAGATCCTAACAGGTCTTATATTGTAAATCCCTTCACCGGGTGGCTCATTAACTTGAGTTTGAAATCCTGTAACAAGGTTATTCCTAACAGGGTAGAGCTCCTAACAGGGCTGAGGAAAAATCCCTTGGCCGAGTGATTCCTAACAGGGTCTTCTCTTAACCAGGCATATTGTAAGCTCTTAACCGGGCTATGCCTTTAACTGGGTGTATTCCAAAAGAGTGCAAACATTTTGTGGGTGCTAATTCCCACCGTGGTTTTTCTTAGTTGGGTTTCCACGTGAAAAATCTTTGTGTTCATATGGTGGATGCATTGTTGATTTGTGCATTTGATATCTTTACATTGTTTGCATAATGATGAGCACTTGAGTGAATGGTTTGGTAAATCAATTTAGCATAATGTTTGAGTAGTTACCGGTATAGTTTTGTGAAGTATTGCAGAATTGTTTTACTACTGATTCACCCCCCCCCCCCTCTCAGTTATAACCAGATCCTCATAATAATAATCTATGAATGGAAGGAGGATTATTGGCAAATCATTTAAATTCCTTTAACATGCTCGTTTCTTCGTTGAGTTTTATTGGTGTAAATACGGGGGGAAAGATTATTGTATGACTTTGTTATAATTTTTTTAGACTTGTGAGATTACCTTGTGATGACCATTGGGAAGTGTTGGCATCATTTCTTTTTGAAGATATGTAAATAATTTTTTTTTAAGATGGCTAAGGAATTCCTTGTTCACAAAAAATTTGAAGAGAAAGCTAGGAAAAAGGATAAGAAGTCAAAATCCGAGCACTTGGGGACATCTAAGTCTATTGGTAAGTCTAAGGAAAAGTGCTGGAATTGCAACAAAAAATGATCATATTTGTAAATAATGCAAAGAGGTGAAAAAAAGAAAAGTAAAAAGAATGCCTCCGGTCCTACTTTAGATAAATCCTTTCAAGATGATGTTTATGCATTGTCACAACCTTGACAACACACGCATCTGAAGATGTGTGGTTGATAGACTTAGGTGCATCTTTTCAAATTACCTTGTATAGTTATTGGTTCATGAAATGTGAAGAATATAATGGTGGAAAGGTGTATCTAGGTAAGGACTTTCATCTAAAGATTGTTGGTTGTGGAAGATTCAAGATTTGATTCCTTTATGGTAGAGTGAAGGGGATTGATGGTGTGCTATTTATGTTGAGTTTGACATGAAATCTCCTTGCACTAAGTTAAAGTGTTTAGATTGGCACTTTGCACAAGCTAGATGCATGCATAATTTAGTGTTATAGTTATTTTGGCAAGCTGGTGAAAAGAACCTTAGATTCTTCAATCTCATCATTGTATCATGTAATAAAAAAAATTATTGCATCTAATTCTAATGGTCATGTATTTTGGGTACCTAAGGGTGCTTATTCTTTGAAGATGAAGCTTCCAATTGAGAAGACAATGATAATTGACTTATTGATGGAGCTCTCTACTGATACCACTACAATACACCATTGCTAGAATATTCATCCACAAAGACATTGTTGTAGTGCACAACCCTATGAGGATGGATTAGGATTCAATTTTATACACCCCTACTATTTATAGGAAAATGTCTCCTATGGGACGATAGGGCAAGGGTCTTGTTACATCTTATAATTTTGTCATAATGAGGGATTTGATCTACTGAGCATAAATCCCTCCTTTCTCGATGGCCTATACATATATGGGCCCTAGGGTTGGATATATAGAACAATGCGATTGAGATTGATTCTCCATAAGCACAACCCTTACTCTCCTGCCATATACAACAAGTCACCATCCATCAAGCCCACCGAACCCTAAGAAATCAAGGCCGATCTGGAGAGGCTGAGGAAAGCAAGTAGGAGCTAACCTATTGACCCGCTAGAACGCTCTGACCTGGTCCCCATCAGATGAGCCGAGCCAAGCATGGGATGGGAAGAGAGCCAAACCTAACTAGCCACTAGAGAATTAGACATATTAGTGAGATTGGTATTAAATCCCTAAAGAATAAAAGCCTTGTAGAAAGGATTAAGTATTTTAATCTTTAATTTGACTTTTTTGAGAACTGTATATATGAAAAACAAAACCATGTTCAATTTTATTCAAGTTCTCAATAGTATTCTAGGGTCTTTAACTGTATTCATTATGATGTGTTTGGTCTTGTTAATGTTTCTTTATTATCAAAGTTTGTATATTTTGTTTCATTCATTGAGGACTACAATAGAAGAACATTTATATATTTCCTCAGGAGTAAATATGAAGTCTTTAGTCAACTTATGGATTTTAAAGTATTGGTCTAAAATAAAACCGATAAAAAGATTAAGTGTTTGAGGGCTAACAATGGTGTTGAGTTTTGTTTGGCAAAATTTGAATTTTTTTTATGAAGAGAACGAGATTGAAAGACATAAGACAACTCCATACACCCCTTATAAAAATGGAGATGCAAGGAGAATGAATAAGTCACCAATGAAGAGGGCTAGGAGTATTCCTAGTGATGAACAACCTTGAACGGAAGTTTCGTGTTGAAGCTATAGCAACCCCTACTACCTGTAAAAAGATTTTCTACAACTCTTGTTGAAAAGACACCCATAAAGATATGGTCTAGTAATTTAAGACTTTGATGAGATATCTCAAACTGTTTGGTTGTGATACATATGTGCATAAGCTGAGTGAGAGATGGTCTAAGTTGAAGAACAAGGAAGTAAAATGCATCTTCATTGGTTATGGTGTTGATGTGAAGGGGTACAAGCTTTGAGATCCAATGGATGAGAAGGTTCTCCATAACAAAAAATTATTTTTTTAGAGACGTGAAATATTCTCTATTGAACTACAACCAGAGAAAGAAGATATGAAAAATGAGGTAGTTTAGATATCAACTACTCTCATTAAGGATGAACTATGTGCTCCTATTGGGCCTAATGTTGAGTAGAGCTCTAACACATGGCCACTGTAGAAGACTGATATTAATTGGATGGTTTGCTGCCTAACACATGGCCACTGTAGAAGATCAATATTAATTAGGACGTGATTCATATGGATCGAGGATAGGTTAACAACAACGATTAAGGTGTGATGATAAGCGATTAGATTAAAGAAGATAGATTGGCAATAATAAAGGAACGAATATGATTAACAAAGAAGATACATGATTTTCTTAATGAACACGTAATGATGAAAAGGCACGAAATAACAAACATTAATAATTCCTGACACCAAAGGGTATGGTGGAAGATTGCAAATTAAGGGATGCATCTACTTGAAAGGTACTTAGGGAGAGGAGGTCATGCTAAATTAAGAAATAAAGGAATCATAGAGGTTTTAGATTAAATGTTGAAGAGATCCAAAGAATCAAGTTCATTGTCAAAACGATCTATATTAAAGTCCAAACTATATCTAAGGGCGTAAGAAGTTAAGGGTAAATTCAGAATCGATAATACATTGAGTGGAGCAGGAATCACATCACTGTCACAGTCCAACCAGTGGGTATGTTAGTGAAAGTCTGAAACAAAAATCAGAACAGTATTGCTTTGGAGGTTCGACATATGTATTGTGCATTTAAATGGTATATAAAGAACATTCATTCTTAAATTTCATAAAACTGAATTATAAGAATCTTTATAACTGACTTACATTGGAACTATCATCTTCAATTTACCTTTCATCAATCAGCTAAGAAAAAAGGATTCCTTTAGGGAACATCACAGTGGTATCAGAGCAATAAAATCCTGCCATTTTGTGGGAACCCAGTTAATGCAAACTTATTAACGTAGAAGGGGCCAATCAGCCATGGCAGAACAAGTCGAAAATGAACTAAGAACATTCATGGAGCAGGCTAATGAAAAATTTGAGAGGACAAACCAACTGATCCTCCAAGCTATCCAAAGCAAGAACAACAACAATGCAATAGATAATCAGAATCAAGGAAGAGATACCCATTCTAATCATTCTGAAAATGAACACTCAACTAAAGCTTCTATTCTTAGACCCACCATGCCATCATTCTTTCCTAGAGAAGAACCTATCATTCTTTCCTAGAGAAGAACCTATGCCTGATGGAGAAGAACCAATGACTAAAAGTGTAGAAGAATTAGCAAAAATCTATGCAAGATTGGATCCCGAAGTACAAGTGTGTATTCCCTTTAAGGAGTACTAAATGGAAGGATACGACACATTGACAAAGATCTAAATGGAAGGATAAGTAAAATGTCCTTTCCCTACTTTGATGGTTCACAAAAATTTACCACCCATTCATGGGTCCAAAAACTGGATACATATCTATCACTAAGTCCTATGATGGAGGAAAACACCATCAAGTTTGCTACTCCTCATCTAGCTAGGACAACACACAATTGGTGGCATCATGGCCTTATCACTCAAGGTTATCAAAACATCACTACCTATAGTGAATTCACTCAAAGTCTCATCAAAAGATTCGATCAAAGGCACTCAGAATGTTACTTCAAATAATTAACTCTACTCACTCAACCAAGAATTGTAGAATATTATGCCAATGAATTTCAAAAATTAGCAGTCATGGTTCTTGATCTCTCTCAAGGAAGGCCTACCTATCTATTTGTGGAAGGACTCAAGGAGGAAATTAAAAATATAGTAAACCCCTTGGATGCCCAAAGTTTGGGTGAAGCAATATAAAGGGCCATTAAGGTTGAAGCAAACTACTCCAAAGAAAAACCAAAATATATGGTATCCAAAGAATCCTTGTAGAGATGAAGACTATAAAGAGAAAGGGGCACCATGCTATTTCTGCAAAGAGTTATGGAAACCTGAACATAGATGCCAAACAAAAGATGGCCAAGGCCAAAGAGAAGACTTAAGAAGGAAGAATCTATGTTTCAAATGCAAAGAACCATGGAGGCTTGACCATCAATGTAAAAGAGGTCAAATGCATCAAATGGAGGAAATCAAAGATGAAGGAACTAAAAGGAGCTTATACAAAAGGGAAAGGTTCGAAGAGGAAGGGCATGGAACATTAGCAATTATTTCACATGAACATGAGCATAGATCTTTAAGACTTAAAGAGACTCTAAAAGGGAAAAAAATAATTGTCTTGATGGATAGTGGGGCCTCCCACAATTTCATAAATTAGAATTTAGTGGCAAAACGGAAGCTGAAAACCAAAGAATTTAAAGGGTTCAAGGTGGCCTTAGCAAATGGAGCCATAACACATTGTACCACAATGATTCCCCAACTAGAAATTAAGGTGGGGGATCATACAATGCAAGGAAATTTCTATGTAGTAATATTGGGAAATGATGTAATGCTCAAGATACCTTGGATCCACTCATTGAGGCATTTCACCATGGATCTTCCAAATCTAGAGATATGCTTCCAGCATGATGGATGGGAGGTAACATTGAAGGCACTATTGAATGGAGCTCCAATAATAGTTTCGTGCAAAGGCATGGAAAAAATCATTCGACATAGATAAGGGAAATGGATTGCACGATGTGTGGTCCTTGACACATCTTCTCCCCACAAACTAATGATCTATATAGACATTCAACCCATTTTGAGGAAGCATAAGAAGATCTTTGAAGATATCCCATTAGGTATTCCACCAAGGAGAGGTTTTGAAAACTCAATAGAACTCGAAGAAGGATCCAAGCCAGTGATTACCACTCCCTATAGGCATCCTCAAAGATTCAAGGAAGAGATTGATAAAATGATTAAAGAGCTACTAGAAATGGGACACTTTCAACCAAGTTGCAACCCTTTTGCATCTTCAGTTGTTCTAGTCAAGAAGAAGGATGTCACTATGAGAATGTACATAGATTACCAAGCCCTGTACAAAAAAACAATTAAGAATAGGTACCCTATACCAAGGATAGATGAATCGATCAATGAGCTTCATGGAGCACTGTATTTCTCAAAAAATGATTTTACGATTAGGTTACCATCAAATAAGGATGAGGAAGGAAGATGTACCCAAGATAGCCTTCAGGTGCCATTATGGGCATTTTGAACTTTTAGTTATGCCCTTTGGCCTTAAAAATACACCAACCACCTTCCAATCTTGTATGAACCTATGTGGCGGAAAAAGCGAGACTAGGTTAATCATGCCCTAATCCTACCTTTTGACACACATTACGGAATATGAAAGAGCCTAGAGATATCGCACGATTGGCTATTTCTTTTGGTGAAAGAGAGAGCCATGGGATATCTATTAGGATTTCTATTCCCTTGTTGAAATTGTAAGATCAAGTAATGCAAGTTCAAACCCTAATCCCAAAATGCAAGTATAAACTAATAACAAGATTGCAGAATTGAGATTAAACAATGAACAGCTGTAAATACAAGGATGAAATAAGAATGCAGATGTGTACCCGGAGTTAAAATCAGACTGAAAATGTTCGGGACGGGGGCGCGGGCGCCACTGTCCTGAAAACTGCACCGGAAACTTTTGTTCTACACTCTGAAACACTGTCGGGAAGCTGTCTGAAAGCTGTCTGTCCGGAGGACCAGGGCGCCCAGCGCCTCTGTCCCAAGGACCAGGGCGCCCAGTGCCCCTGTCCTGGTAGGACCAGGGCACCCAGCGCCCCTGTCCCAGTCTTCTGCTCTGCAACTTCACACAGAGTGCTGTCTCGACCTTCTCTCTCCGGATCTGTATCCCGCGGCGTCGTTCGAATCCCGAAACCTGCAATAATATCTGAAAAGGGGGAGGGGCGGCTATATAGGGTTTTGCCTTAGTCAAACCCCCACTTCGGTGATTTCCACCTCCACGAATAGCCAAGTTGTTTTGTAAAATGTATTGTGTGTGCAGACCTAGTGTGTGTGCAAGGTCCAAAAATGCAAGAAAGCAAACTAGAGCAACCTAGAAAGTAAACCCTAATTGCTTGTAAATGATAGTGTAAATGCTCTAAATCAAGATGCAATGTGATCTAAAGCATGAATAAATGATGTATTAAAGCTTATGTAAAGACATGAAAACAACATGAAATCATACCCAACCCTCAAGGGAGGAGTACAAGCCAATCTTCAGTCGGTAATCTCCTATTGTTCTTCAATGTCTTCCAAGGCCTAAGTGGATGAATGAATTTGATAGATTCTTGATAGAATGATGTTGAATGTTATTGAAGTCCTCAAAGATCTGCTCTTTCGCTGCATATGAAGTTCCTGGAAACAAAAATCGGATCCCTTCAAATGAGGAAAGAGAGCTTTTATGTACGAAACCCTAGGTCATAAATTCGTATTTTGGCCGACCTAGAGATTGAATATCCCGCCAATTTCTTGGGGTTAAGCTTTATTTTATGATTGGATTGCGCTCCTAAAATTTCAGGAAAAATGTCCGGGACCATGTTGCACTCTAGGCGCCACGGTCCCGACAACTTTTCACCAAATTTTCAGGGCCGTCGGATATGATGATTTTGGAGAGAATCCCGAAGTTACAGGTGATTTCGAGATGTTTTGACCCCGAAACCAAGCCCCCAAGTTCGAAATAGGACTTAATTAGGGTTTTTGATTAAGTGGTGTATTGGAGGAATAAAATGCGAAGGGCGCGCTTTAGTGAAAAGGGCCCAATTTTATGATGTAGAGAATGATGAAATAGGACCTTAGACCTAATTAATTTGATTAATTAAGTGCTTAAGGAGAAATGCAATGCAGAATGTAAAATGCACTAAGGCGGGTGCTAAACTAGGTGTGAAATTGTACCACCCTAGCAAGTGCGTACAATTTACGACGCTACATTTAGCCCCCACTTTAGCGGTCATATGAGTACTACGTGCATATGCAAGCTAAAGTACAGAAAAGTAAACATTATTTGAAAAAGGATATATCCATAAGTTGTCGGACGAAGCCCCCAGCGGTATCTGCAGTACACAGTTAGGAACCACACCCTACAAAACACATGTTAGATCACAAAATCACCTAATGCTTACTAGGGAAAGTGATGAAATCTGTGAGTAGCTATATGCCCCCCCCTGTTTCGACTTGCTTATTAGGGAGGTGAAACAGGGTAGCATGTTTACTTGCGACAAATTGTGTAAGAGAGTATTGATGAGGGGTGTTCACTAAATAGGCTTCATCAGAGCACTTTTTGGAACATCCCGAGAGTAGGGGAAGGAAAATACGATTCCAACGCAACAAACGGTTCGAAAATCACATCTCCCAAACTCAAGTTATGATAAAATGAATGACAGAGGAGAATTAGGGTTTCAAAAAGTAAGAATAAGCAAACGAGAGTATATACCTCGACAGTGACACTTGTATTCGTCACTTTGTTGATTTCAAAATACTATTCAGTGCAGCGGAGCCCACATAGCCATCATCATGCCTTCACGACGACCGGAGCATCCCACGAGGATCGAGATCCTGCGCCAGGCCGTGGTCGACGACGAGCCACTGGATGAGGTGAGTTGACTGAATGTTTGACTTTTGATTTTTTGCATGTTTGACTTTTTTTGTGATCGTATGCGGGCCTTGAAGGCCGACCGGGGCCCACCCAGGGCGCCATGGTCCTTGTGGGGCGCCCTGGTCCCCCCAGGGCGCCATGGTCCCTGACAGGGGCGCCATGGTCCGTTTAGGGCGCCATGGTCCCTGACAGGGTGCCATGGTCCCCTCAGGGCGCCATGGTCCCTGACAGGGTGCCATGGTCCCCAATCAGGGCCTGGCGAGGGGTTACAAGGCTAGCATACAATGTACGACAGTTTGCATTAGCGATTTTGATGATCGAGTACTGATTACAGTCATGTTTTGATGTTGCAGGGTCTCCCGTACATGAGAGAGCATACAGCGGGACATATTCTTCGCACTTTGCGAGATCAGATTCCGCGGCTGACTCAGTCAGAGAGAGACACACTATCGATTGTGGGATTGTGGTCTGTGATTCTCATGCCGGCCATTCGATTTCATCCTGCGATGCTGATGGCCTTGATGGAGCGATGGGATCCTGACACATGCACTTTTCACCTTCCAGTAGGAGAGCTGACGGTCACACTCGAGGATGTATACCGTATACTTCGTCTTCCTATCAGAGGAGCGATAGTTACATACGTGATCGATCGATCAGCGGAGGATCATCAGAGAGAGCAGGTGTATTGCATAGGGAGAGTCATGCCGAGCGAGACGAGAGGTCGCATCATGGTCAGCTGGCTCTTACATCCTACAGGGGAGGTACCCCTTCTGAGACACCTTATGATAGCCATCATAGCACTAGCCATCTGCCCTAATGGGCGAGGGACGCATATGCATGGGGGTCTCACATGGTGTATCGGAGCGATGGAGAGACACAAGAGAGTGTACGCTTGGGGTCGGAGTATGCTTGCACATCTCTATCACGACCTTGAGGAGTATGTATTCGGACAGGGGTTCAGTTTGATGACATGCACACTTCTGCAGGTGTGGATTTTAGAGCACTTCACATGCACCAGGCCTGTCGGCTTTCCGCTGAGTACAGCGAGCGAGCGACCTAGGGTGTTCGCTTATCCACTTACCAGCGAGTGGAGATTTGGAGATTTGTTATATTGGAGAGTGATTTTTGACAGACTGATAGCCGAGGTGATAGTGTGGAGACCTTACCTACAGATGCACAGATGGGATGGTATGGAGAGACAGTTAGCATGCCTACAGAGGAACCGCCTACTGCGAGGATGATATGCACACATCATAGTCCCTTTCTACTTCGACCGAGTACGGAGGCAGTTCGGGCTAGAGCAGTGTGTTCCAGCCGATGTGCCCATCTATACTCGACACTCGCGGGTCCTTCCTAGACCTAGAGCAGTAGCGAGACCGACGGTAGATGACATTGAGACTACAGACTTAGAGGGATCTGATCAGGATGTAGTCACTGACTACTCTACAGAGCCTGGAGCATAGCGCAGGTACGTCTCATGGTTTATGAGATCATATCCAGGTCCTATCTTTTCACCAGATCATCCGACAGGCTATCCAGGCCCATGGAGACATGGAGACCAAGACGAGGACCAGGGATCCAGGTTAGAGGAGCCAGAGGAGGGAGAGGATCATGAGGAGTCGGGAGATCCTGATCCACCTACAGGCGATCAATCCAGTGCCGAGGAGGAGGATACAGATAGAGAGGAGGATGAGGGAGATGCAGGTGATGATGCAGATGAGGATGAGGATGACGAGGAGGAGGATAGAGATGATGAGGAGGAATCGGATGCAGCTCCCCACCATTCAGGAGACGATACCATAGCTCTGGATCCACCTCTTATTCCCCAACAGGGGGAACATGAGGCGATACGGAGACCTGTTCCTAGTACCGTCCAGCCTACACCCATCATGCACAGATTATTCGAGCGAGGGGAGCCTAGCGGTGCCCAGGCACAGATAGTACCATATCATGATCCCTACTGGCATGAGGGAGATCCAGGTATAGTAGTTTTATATTGATTGATTAATGTTTTGATGATATAGAATGGTACTAACAAAAATCTATTCTACTACCACAGCTAATGTGCAGGAATGGCGTTCCCTGATTCAGCAGGCAATGACAGATATTTCCATGATAGCACAGATCCCCAGTTCCTCACAGATTGCCTATAGGCCTCAGGGGAATGCGGGTCGGCATGAGGACTTGTTTTCCCCATTCCGAGTACAGGTAGATATATGGAGGGAGAGAGAGAGAGTCCTATCAGAGGACCTCCAGCAGGCGCGGCAGAGAGAGAGAGTCCTATTAGAGGACCTCCAGCAGGCGCGGCGAGATCTAGCAGCGGCTCAGACCGAGGCTACCACCTATCGCGCGATCCTTATGGATAGGGATCGTAGGAGTTCCTCTCGGAGTCACTCACGGTCTGTATCGCGCTACACACCCATGGGTCCACCTTCACGGCCAGATCAGGAGGGAGCGTCCAGTCGACACTCTCCAGCCACTAGCCCTAGGGATAGGAGATGATTTTATGATGTAAAAGAGAGGTCACATTTTGGATATACAGTGACCTGTTTTTGTATACGATCCACATATATATATGTATATATACATGCTTCTCTTTGTCTCAAATGTGTTATCTTTAATGCTTAAAACAATGTATATTTTGTTTTGATTAAATCTAATTCATTTGGTAAATGTACATGTATGTTCAGAATTTAATTTCCATGTGATTGATTTCTCAATGCCCCATGATTAAATTGATACATGTGTGACTTAATTAAATATTTAATCAAGTACTACATTGATGATAAGGAAGACATATGCATTAAGTCTAAGAATCATATAACTAATGTGATTTAATTCTGAATTTAAACACAACATGATACGATTCTACTTAACACATAAAGACACTGTATAATATGCTAGCATAATAGGAATGTAAATCTTTTACAATTTACATGAATGAATTCAAGACAAACTATAAGGTAAGAAGACACGCTTGTCAGGAACGAAGCAATATAGATCAAACAACATAACATTTAATTCTATTTTGCTTTAATTAAGAGATACTAACATATTATCCAATGTTGAAGAATTGAAAAAGAAGCTAGATGAAGAATGAAGAATTAAGCATAATATCTACGCAAGTGCATAGCATTAATAGGTTCTTTAAGAGGTGTACCGTCTACATCCGCTATTTTGTAAGCACCTGATCCATAATCCTCAATAATGATATATGGTCCAAGCCAATTAGGACTAAATTTTCCCTTTTCTGCAGGTAAGGCATTCACATTGCGTTGATTCTCATAAAGGACTAAGTCGCCTACTAAGAAGGAACGTTGAATGACCTTATCATTATAGCTTCGTTGTAGAGTTTTGTGATACGCTTGAATATGCTCAAGAGCGTTTATGCGCTGTTCATCAAGCATCTCAAGCTGTTGAAGTCGTTGTTCTCTATAAGAGTCATCATCTACTATACCTTTGAGAGAAACCCTAAGTGATGGAATCTCTAATTCTAAGGGCATAATAGCATTAGCACCATAAACAAGATTATAAGGAGTAGTTCCCGTAGCAATTCGTACACTCGTTCGGTAAGCCCAAAGAGCATAGATCAGCTGGTTACTCCAATCCTTACCATGCTTGTTCACGGTTTTGCGAAGAATTTGTTCAATTATCTTATTGGATGATTTGGCTTGGCCATTTGATTGAGGATAGTATGGTGTAGAAAATCGATGTTTGATATGATACTTCTCGAGGAATTTCTTCACGTCCTTGTTCTTAAATGATGTCCCATTATCTGAGATTATAGTAGAAGGTATCCCGAACCGAGAAATGATGTTTTCTAGAAGAAATTGACAAATCACTTCAGCAGTGGTAGAGCGAAGGGGAATAGCTTCTACCCACTTCGTAAAGTAATCTGTTGCGGTTATAATGAAGGTGTGTCCTTGAGATGAAGGAGGAGAGATTTTACCAATAAGATCCAAACCCCATGCGGAAAAAGGCCAAGAAGCTACTTGAGAATGGAGTTCTTGGGCAGGAGCATGAATCAGATTATTGTGTTGTTGACATTGATGACATTTTTTAACAAATGAAAAGGAATCCTTCTGCATAGTTTGCCAATAGTATCCCATACGAAGCAATCTATGAACCAAGGATTTGCCCCCAAAATGCCCCCCATAGGCACCTGAATGTGCCTCTTCAAGAGCAACAGGGATTTCCGACTTGTTAAGACAACGAAGGAGAAGACCATCATAACCCCTTCGGTATAGGACATTAGAAAGAATGATATACCTAGCAGACAGCTTGCGGATTCTAGCCCTAGTGTTCCTATTAGCGGAATCAGGAAAGGTACCATCAGTCAAATATCTTACGATATGCGAGTACCATTCGTCTGAGTCTACAAAGTCACAACATGTTACCAGGCTAGAATCATCTACAATAGCTGGAGAAATAAGGTTGTGAATAACGAATTTAAGATCGACCACAGGGTCCTCTAAAGATACCAGAGAAGCCACACATGCCATTACATCCGCATGTCGATTATCTTTTCGAGGAACGGGTTCCATAGTATAAGAATCGAAATTTTGTAATAAAGAGACAGCAAGGTCTTTATATTGTGATAATTTGTCTTGTTTTGCTTGATATATTCCGGTTACTTGTCTTATAATCAATTGCAAATCTCCATAGATATGTATGTGTTTTATATTCAAAGCTAAGGCTGCTTTTATTCCCGCTATAAGAGCCTCATACTCAGCAATGTTATTGGTACACAGGAAATTTAGATGATATGATAAAGGAATGGACTTCTTTGTAGGAGAAATCAGAACAACCCCTGCCCCCGATCCCGTATGACACTTAGAGCCATCAAAGTATAACTCCCAAGTTTCATCTTTCTCTATAGAAAGAATGAAGTCATCAGGAAAGAACTCAGGGTTAGGGAAGGAGAAAGGTGAAGGGGCCTCAACTAAGTGATCGGTCAACGCTTGTCCTTTAATTGCTCTTTGTGAAACAAATTTAAGGTCAAATTCAGTTAACATCATAACCCACTTAGCTAGACGTCCTGATAAATCAGTTTTAGAGAAAAGATGCTTCAAAGGATCAAACTTTACCATGACATGGACTTCTGAATTTAAAAGATAATGTCTCAATTTCTGAGTCGCAAATACCAAGGCCAAGCATTGTCTTTCTATCGCAAAATATCGGGTCTCATAATCGAGTAAGGTACGACCTATGTAATAAACCGGACATTCCTTACCATCTTTATCATGTTGTGCCAACAATGCTGCGAGAGCATGAGAGGAAGTAGCTATATACAGAAGGAAGGGTTTAGAAGGTTCGGCAGGTTGAAGAATAGGAGGACTAGCCAAATACACTTTCAAATCTTCAAATGCTTGCTAACAATCCTCATTCCATTGAAAAGTGATATCCTTTTTAAGAAGTTGAGTAAAAGGAAAGGTACGATCCGCAAGCTGAGACACAAACCTATGAATAGCTTGAATCTTTCCTTGTAAGCTTTTAAGTTGAGACACATTTCTAGGAGGTGGCATGTTGACAATAGCATCTATTTTCTTAGTATCCACCTCAATCCCACGATGCGAAACTATGAACCCTGATAGTTTTCCACTATCCACACCAAAAACACATTTTCGGGGATTCAAGCGCATGTGATATTTACGAATTCTTTCAAAGATTTGACGAAGGACTTTAACATGATCCATGCGAAGAAAGGATTTGGCCAAAATATCATCAACATAATCCTCTAAAATCTTATGCATATAATCATGAAAGATAAGGGTCAACGCTCGTTGATAAGTTGCACCGGCATTTTTAAGTCCAAAAGGCATCATTATCCAACAAAACGTACCCCAAGGAGTGGTGAAAGCAGTTTTGAATTGATCTTGAGGGTTAATAAAAATTTGATTGTAACCTGAAAAACCATCCATGAAGGATAACAAGGCATGTCCTGCCGTAGAATCAACTATCATGTCAATGTTTGGAAGAGGGAAATCATCTTTCAAGGAAGCTTTATTCAAATCTCGAAAGTCAGTACACATTCTTATTTTGTTATCTGGTTTAGCCACAGCGACAATATTTGAAATCCATGGGGAATAGTCAATAGGGCGGATAAATCCAGCCTCCAATAATTTTTCAATCTCAGCCTTAACAAGCAGAGCCACCTTAGGATTCATTTTTCGAATCTTTTGTTTCACGGGCTTAGCATCAAGAACTAAGACAATATTATGAGTAACAATCTTAGGATCTATACCAGGCATGTCAGAATATGTCCAAGCAAAGATCTCAGGGAATTCATGCAATAGTTCTTCATATTGTTTCTGTTCCTCTTCATTCAAACATTTTCCAATTTTAATAACTTTCTCTTTATTGCAAAGGTCCATCTTAACATCAATGGTGTCACTTATGAGAAGATTACTTTGTTGAGGAGTATCCTTTAACTAAGGGAATTCTTTCACAATCTCGTCATTATCAATCTCTTTTCCAAAATAGGCTTCAGTGTTCAAACAATAAAGGAGCCCCTATTGTGATGATAACGAGGGAGAGTGTCATAGGCTCCCAAGAACTCAGCTAAAGCATCATCGGTAGGGAAGATATCCAAAGCACAGTCACCCGAAGGATCCCCATCAATATACTCAGGGTGCTGTATTGATAGAGATGTAGAAATAGCATTAACACTAATGCATGGTCTTTTAAAAGCTTTAGTACGTCTGCAGGGATTATAGCCAAGTCCAAAGGCATAATTGTGAAAATTAGTCTCTAGAGGAACTCTTATCCCTTGTTCATGAGCACCACAACCTTTTCCATGATACCCATGCTTAGCAAAAATGCAAAAACCACGACCATAACGATCAGCCATTTCAAGAAGAGAAGGTGGTTTTTCATAAGACAAAGAATCAAACTCTTCATAATTATAGATGTGAGGAGAAGAAGTTTGAGAGGCGGCCACAAAATTATTACTCATAGATTCAGGTAAGGTTGATTGATTTTTAACTTCTTCTTTCTTTTCAACTTTATGATTTTCAGCTTCTTCCTTCTTTTCAATTTTAATTTCTCTAGAAGGAACCTTATATTCACCTACAAAGGTAGGGTTAAAATCAAGAGATCCCCAATCATCCTCTGCGAGAACCTTCTCAGGATCAAAATCCTTTTTATGTGTAGTTTCAAGTAGAGAAGGATCCTCTTCAGGAGCTCCAGACTCATCCAAAGAATTCCGATCATCGGAGAGCGAGGATTCATCGATAGGTTTCTTGTTTAAAGAGTCATCACTAGATGAGGATGGCTTAGAAGAACTCCCTTTGGAAGTAGATGTTTGTAGAAAAGCTTGAAAATTAGTATCACCCATCAAAGTGTATGTCTTATTGTTATAAACGAATTTAACTTGTCTATGCAATGTAGAGGGGACAGCTTGCATGCTGTGAATCCAAGGCCTCCCTAATAACAAGTTATATGTTAAATTTCCTGGCATAACATGGATAGGAGTAGGCAAAGTAACAGGTCCTACTGTGAGAGGTAAGGTGATGATACCTAATGAAGTCTTAGCCACATTGTCAAAGCCACGAATGGGACGAGAGTCAGGCTCCATAAGAGACGTATCCACATTCATCTTATGCAATAAATTAATGCTACACACATTAAGGCTAGAGCCATTATCTACTAGTGTTCGTCTTATAGCAGTGTCTTTCATGATAACCACAATCATCAAGGGATCATATTGTTGTTGAATTTCACTAGTAGGCAACTCATCTTGGGTAAACACAATTTGAGCTTTAGGATTCATCACAGAGTTAACAAAAGATGCTATATTACTAGATGTATTCGGTGGAGGAACATTCAAATCTTTCAAGGCATCTTGTAACATTCCATGATAAGCGGAAGAAGTTTGAATCAAATCCCAAAGGGATATCTTAGCAGCGGTAGCTTTAAGTTGTTCTATGAGATCATATTCCTTACCCATAACTTGCGAAATACGGGGAGCTTGAGGAAGAATTGGTTGAGGATTAGGAAGGGAAACTGGAATAATAGGAGGGGGATTAGGTTGCCTATTATTTCTAGTATGATAAGTATGGGCAACCGCATGATAACTCTCTCTAGTTATTTGTTTAGCATAACTGTAAGGACTTACAGGTTTTCTTCCCTGCACGGTGATGATTGGTTTATTTGGGGTACGAAAGGAATCATGATCATACCTTCCTTGGACAGTAAGGAGAGCTGATTTAAGAACTTGAAAGGTGGGAGAAGGATAAGCACCTTGGACTTCAAAGAGAGGCTTATTATGTTCATTCAAGTTTATCATGTTAACCAATTTAGAGGCCTTGTTCTTGTTTAAAGATTTCGATAAAGCCACAAAGTCATCAAGAGCATCATCCAACAAAGCATGATCATATCGGTTAAAAGGTTTGTCATTTGACTCAAAACGAGACATCTCCTCATAGAGGGGATTATTGAAAACAACCATGTTACTAGATTCAGGGGAAGAGTTGATAGGAAAGTATCCTTGAGAGGAATCATTCGACTTATCTTTCTCATCACACCTAAATGGCATAGTAACAAGGTTTATGAGTTTTTGGTAAAATGAAGGTTTGGCATCTTTAGGGTTTAAAAACTCATCTAAAGCTTCATCTAATTCATCTTGGCTATACTCATAATAATCATCAAAAGCATGAACATTTTGCAAATAAAAATCTGACATTTTGAAAAGATTGCATAAAATTTAAACACACAATGCAAAGAAACACACTTTTTTTTTTTTTCTTTTTTTTTAAAAATGAAATGAAAACACACTAAATCTAGATCTAGATCTAACAAAAGTAATGCAAGAGGAAGCAATGATAGATTCACGTCGGGTTCACCAAAATGTGTGGCGGAAAAAGCGAGACTAGGTTAATCATGCCCTAATCCTACCTTTTGACACACATTATGGAATACGAAAGAGCCTAGAGATATCGCACGATTGGCTACTTCTTTTGGTGAAAGAGAGAGCCACGGGATATCTATTAGGATTTCTATTCCCTTGTTGAAATTGTAAGATCAAGTAATGCAAGTTCAAACCCTAATCCCAAAATGCAAGTATAAACTAATAACAAAATTGCAGAATTGAGATTAAACAATGAACAGCTGTAAATACAAGGATGAAATAAGAATGCAGATGTGTACCCGGAGTTAAAATCGGACTGAAAATGTTCGGGATGGGGGCACGGGCACCACTGTTCTGAAAACTGCACCGGAAACTGCTGTTCTGCACTCTGAAACACTGTCGGGAAGCTGTCTGAAAGCTATCTGTCCGGAGGACCAGGGCGCCCAGCGCCTCTGTCCCAGGGACCAGGGCACCCAGCGCCCCTGTCCTGGCAGGACCAGGGCGCCCAGCGCCCCTGTCCCAGTCTTCTGCTCTGCAACTTCACACAGAGTGCTGTCTCGACCTTCTCTCTCCGGATCTGTATCCCACGGCGTCGTCCGAATCCCGAAACCTGCAATAATATCTGAAAAGGGGGAGGGGCGGCTATATAGGGTTTTGCCTTAGTCAAACCCCCGCTTTGGTGATTTCCACCTCCACGAATAGCCAAGTTGTTTTGTAAAATGTATTGTGTGTGCAGACCTAGTGTGTGCAAGGTCCAAAAATGCAAGAAAGCAAACTAGAGCAACCTAGAAAGTAAACCCTAATTGCTTGTAAATGATAGTGTAAATGCTCTAAATCAAGATGCAATGTGATCTAAAGCATGAATAAATGATGTATTAAAGCTTATGTAAAGACATGAAAACAACATGAAATCATACCCAACCCTCAAGGGAGGAGTACAAGCCAATCTTCAGTCGGTAATCTCCTATTGTTCTTCAATGTCTTCCAAGGCCTAAGTGGATGAATGAATTTGATAGATGCTTGATAGAATGATGTTGAATGTTGTTGAAGTCCTCAAAGATCTGCTCTTTCGCTGCATATGAAGTTCCTGGAAACAAAAATCGGATCCCTTCAAATGAGGAAAGAGAGCTTTTATGTACGAAACCCTAGGTCGTAAATTCATATTTTGGCCGACCTAGAGATTGAATATCCCGCCAATTTCTTGGGGTTAAGCTTTATTTTATGATTGGATCGTGCTCCTAAAATTTCGGGAAAAATGTCTGGGACCATGTTGCACTCTGGGCGCCACGGTCCCGACAACTTTTCACCAAATTTTCAGGGCCGTCGGATATGATGATTTTAGAGAGAATCCTGAAGTTACAGGTGATTTCGAGATGTTTTGACCCCGAAACCAAGCCCCCAAGTTCGAAATAGGACTTAATTAGGGTTTTTGATTAAGTGGTGTATTGGAGGAATAAAATGCGAAGGGCACGCTTTAGTGAAAAGGGCCCAATTTTATGATGTAGAGAATGATGAAATAGGACCTTAGACCTAATTAATTTGATTAATTAAGTGCTTAAGGAGAAATGCAATGCAGAATGTAAAATGCACTAAGGCGGGTGCTAAACTAGGTGTGAAATTGTACCACCCTAGCAAGTGCGTACAATTTACGACGCTACAAAACCATATTTTACATCAACAATTGAGGAAATCATTGTATTTTTTGATGACATTCTCATTTACATCAAAACTTGGGAGGAACATCTCCAACACATTGAAGAAGTCCTAAACATATTAGAGAGAAAATCCCTATACGTTAAGGTTTCAAATGTAAATTTGGTATAAAGGAAATACTCTACTTAGGCCATAATATTAATGAAGTTGGTGTGAGCGTTGATGAGGAGAAGATCAAAGCCATTAAGAAGTGGTCCATACCCAAGACCTTGACCCAGCTTAGTGGGTTTGTGGGATTATGCAGCTATTATAGACACTTTGTAAAGGGATTCTCCAAAATTGCAACCCCTCTCATGGACCTGACCAAGAAACGAGCCTTCATGTGGGATGACAAAGCAAAACATGCATTTGAGCAATTGAAAGAAACCATGAGTTCATGTCTATTTCTAGTTATTCCTGATTTCACCCAACCATTTGAATTGCAATGTGATGCTTCAGGAGAAGGAATCAAAGCAGTCCTTATGTAAAGGAAACATCCTATAGCATTTGAAGGTAGGAAGTTGACAGAAGTTGAAAGACACTATTTTATTTATGATAAATAGAAGCTAGCCATCATACATGCTTTGGCTAAGTTTAGGCAATATCTAGTTTGTGGGAAATTCCATGTTAAGGCTGACCACAATAGTCTGTGCTAGTTTATAAATCAAAAGGACTTATATGATCACCAATAGAAAAGGGTAAGTAAGGTCCAAGCTTATGATTTTGATATTGAATATGTCAAAGGATCCAATAATGTGGTAACAGATGCACTGTCCAGGTGTCCTTGCCTAAACACCATTACTAGCATTTTGGAAGGATGGAGAAATGACATCATCATAGAATATGCCAAAGATCCCCAAGCAAATGAAATATTAGAAGGAAATATGCCAATGAAGAATATAGTGCATGTGAAGGCATTATCCTATACTATAGTAGCAAAAATAATTTGGGGAAAAAATCAACAAACCAAAAGAATAAGATTTTTTGAAAAAAAGGGGAAAAATCGTGAAAAAAAATTGGATTTTGAAAAAAAAAAACATAAAAAATTGTAGAAAAAGAGACAAAACTATTTTTTTAAATAACTTAAGGGCATTTCCATAACATAGAGATATACAGAGCAAATAAAATAGAGATTAGCCCATAAATTGTAGAAAATATTTTTTTGTTGTTTATATTGATATTATTGATTACATAGGAAAATATTCAGTTAAATTTCTAAGAGGGCAGTCACCAAATACACCAAATAGTTTTCTAAGTCTAAGATCAAATATTAACTAAGTCTATGAAGTAACTGAGATCAAAAGTTAACATACATAGTAAAAGTGGAAGCTATTTTGAAGTGATCCAAGAATTTCATTGTGATTGAGGCAAGGAGTTTTGTAGGGTTAATTCAATATTTTAGAAAGATTATCAAATCATATTCCACAATTGCAATGCTTTATATCATAGTAACAAAAAATCATTTGGGGGAAAAATCTGCAAACCAAAAGTATAATATTTTTTGAAAAAATGGGTAAAAAAATGGATTTCGTAAAAATTTGTAGAAAAATAGACACAAAATACTTTTTTTTCTAAAACTTAAGGGAGTTTCCATAACATAAAGATATAGAGAGTAAATATAATAGAGTTTAACCCATGAATTGTAGAAAATATACTTTTGTTGTTTATATTCATATTGCTGATTATATAGGCAAATTTTCATTTAACTTTTTAAAAGGGTAGTCACCAAATAAACCTATTAGTTGTTTAAGTCTAAGACCAAAGATTAGCTAAGTCTATGAAGTAACAGAGATCAAAATTTATCAGACATAGATCAAGCTATTGTTATAAATTTAGTAAAAATGGAAGCCCTTATTAAGTGATCTAGGACTTTCACTATAATTGAGGCAAGGAGTTTTCTAGGGGTATTTTAATATTTGAAATATCTTATCAAATCATATTCAAGAGTTGCAATGCTTTAAATGTTCCTGATGACAATTGGTAAGTCTTTTATATAGGGTAGAATTCAACAAAATGTGTTTGTTTAGTTGAAGTAAAAGATTAGCAAGCCACTGGTTTTGGCAATACCTAGCTTGCAACTACTATTTTAGGTAGAGACAAATTTTAATGATTGTGTGTTGGAGGCTCTTTTATTACAACTATGTAAGCTTGTTTTTTGTCATCATATTTATTTCATGGAGCACTTTAGATACATTGCTCACATAATGAATTGTATATATATACATATATACATATATATATATATTAAATATGTCTTTGGATGTTTAGTGTTGTGGTAGAAACATTCCATTGGTGAGGAAGCCACCAAGGTTCAAACCCCTGCTACACCATTGAGCTCGAGGGCTTTCTGCCTTTGTTGGATCGTTGAGCTCATGGGTTTGAACAAGTGAAGTGTGGGGGAATGATGAACCCCTTGAAAATGGACAAAATAACACTTTTTCAACATTGATTCCACATTGAATCTGATTTTGTCTCAAATCAACTCTATTTTCTAAGTAATTCAATAATTTCATGCATTTTCCTAAGGCTTTGCAAGTTTTTACAATGATTTTTTTTCACTTTTTTGTCATTTTTGAGGTTTTTAACATGATTTTCATGTGATTTAAATGCAAAAAATCATTGAAAATTGGGTCAACGATTTTTTCAGGGAATAAATTGGTTAGTTCTAGGATTCAAGATTAATCGAGTATAATTGAGATTTTTTGTAGACTTTGCTTCTATGTCCTATACAAAAGTAGAGTATTACTTCCATCACATTCAAGGATGAAGAGTGAGGTCTTGAAGGAGTACCATGACAATCCCTTAGCGGGGCACCAGGGCTACTACAATACATACAAATAGATTAGGGAAAGATATTCATGGAAAGGAATAAAGAAGGATGTCCTTAAGAATGTGCAAGAATGTATGACATGCCAATGAAACAAGACAAAACAAGGCCACCTAGCAGGTATATTACACCCACTACCCATTCCAAACAAGAAGTGGGAAAGCATTTCCATGGATTTTATAACAGGTTTACCCAAGGCGCATGGTAAGGATTGCATTTATGTAGTAGTCAATAGACTTACAAAGTATGCTCATTTCTTTGCAATATCTATAGATTGCAAAGTAGTTCAAATAGCATAAGTATTTTTTAAATGCATTTTTTTGGCTCCATGGGTTCCCCAAGAACATAGTTAGCAATAGGGACAATCATTTTCTTAGTCAATTCTGGCGAGAACTCTTTCGATTAGAAAGAACAAAATTCACCCCTAACACTAGATACCATCCACAAATGGATGGGAAAATAGAGATTGTCAATAAATGGATAGAGGGATATCTAAGGAAATATGTTACATGACAACAAAAATTGTGGATTAAAATGATACACCTTGGAGATTATTGTTACAACACCACTCATCACATGTCTATAGGGACGAGTCCATTCAAAGCGTTATATGGGTATGAAGTCACATTATTTGGGGACCTTACCCAAGACAACAGAGTACTTGGAGCTAAATATTTTATCCAGCAAAATATTGACATCATGAATTCCCCTCAAGGAGAACCTCCGTCATGCCCAAAATCAACAAAAAATATACGTTGATAGGAACCATCTGGAGAGAATATTTGAAGAAGGAGACTTGGTGTTCTTGCGACTACAACCTTATAAATAGTCATCAATCAAAGTAAGCGGGGTAGAAAACTCAAACCCTAGTTCTATTGACCATAAAAGGTCTTGAGAAGAGTTGGTAAGGTAGCTTATGAATTAGAGCTCCCTGAAGATAACAAAATCCATAATATATTCTATGTATCTGTTTTCATGGGGATTTGCACTCGATGCAAGCATGAAAAACCTGCAATCCCATGAAACATGGGACTACTCTCAGGCTGCGGGTATCCTATTAGGAGAGTAGACCTTCGGATTATAGGTCAGCTTCCTATTCGATCACCTAAAACTAACTGCAAAAAGACTGGAAAGGGGATAGGAGGATATGTAGAAAATTGAAAATTCAACTACTAGGTGATCCACCAAAAGGTAAATATGATTCAAAATGCTCACGAACTCACAAAAAATGCTCAAGTATTGAAGCTATGCAATCTCACAACTCTTTTACTTATGCCTACAAAAATGAATCTTATGAAAGGCTCTGACTTTCTAATGTATGCAAAAAGGAGAACAATGAGGTTCTCATAGTTTGGATCCAAAAGAATGAAAACACTAACACAGACTTGCACTATGACATAACATTCTCAGCATTCAACATTGAAGGAATCTGATAAAATAAAGGATAACACAATATTTCACCATAAAACTCACAAACAACACTTGAAAACCAAGAAATGATAAGAAGGAGAACAAACTTCTTTATTCATAAATAGGAGCTATCTGCATTCCAAATCTATAAAATTGCTTACAAAAACTGAATATTACTCATGAGAAATGAGTTACAAAAGTCTGAAATAAACTGCTGCCACCGCAGGTCTCAAAAATCAGAACTAGAGAATAATGAGTGAGAAAAGAAGACTTATACAAAATGCCTCCCAAAATTCAAATTTGAATTTTGGCTCTCAAAAATAATGAGTTGTCAACTCTCCACTAAATCAAGACTCTAACTGAAAGAAAAACTCCTCCAAAACTGCATAAGGAGTAGCCAAATTGAAAACAATCTCCTTGGGTGGATACAACTGAAAATCCCTCAAAATTAGGGATGAAATTGAGTGAAACAATGAGTTAAGAGCTTGAAAATCCTCTTTGACTCAACCTCTATCCATGTGGACTCTTTGATTGAAAGTGAACTACCCATTAGGTGCCCAGTCGCCTATTTTAACTCCCACATGTTTTGACAAATCACCTAAGTGACTCCTATATGCAAGTTGGAACTCCGATGATAACTAACTCTTTTTGCATTTTCAAAAAAAATATCTATTACTCAAAGTGATTTATGAATATCACTTTAAATAAAGATTTACAAGGGTAAATGCAAAAATACAAAAGAGTTTTATCAAAAGCCCCCAAAAAAATTAAGTTGACTATTTCTATAAAAGTGTTTAACAAACACTTTAAAGAATTACAAAAGAACAATCCACAATATAGGTATGAAAATAAAGCTTTTCTAGAAATGCAAAAATAAAAAGCTTATTCCTATCGGGCCTTTAGGGTTGAAACCCTAACTCAAAGGTAAACAAAAGATGAAAACATTGTCTCCTTTCATTTTTTATTGTTTGTCTTGCAAGCGGCCGCCATGGGTAAGGTTAGGGTTCGAGTTGGGAAGGCGTATTTCATTGCCATATGATGCTATTTTGATAGCTTGTTGAAGATTTTTGTAGGGAAGGTGAGGTAAGTTCATCTCCTATCACAAATGTGCTCTTTTTGTTGTTGTTGTTTTGCTCAAGGCCTGAATTTGGAAACACATGTGGGTTCTTTGATTTTTTTTAAAAGGGTTTCTTTCCTCTGCGTGACATTCTCTTTTGCACTGTCTTTTGGAGCCGAGATGGTTTGTTTTTTACCCTAGGTCTGATATTTCTCAAAGGGCATTAGCCATTCGAAATCCTTTATGTTGTGAGTTCTCTTCTTTTCCTGAAATGATGACTTAATGGCTGTTGCAGGAAGGATTTGTATTAGCTTAAAAAATATGAAGGTTTGAGATCTATTATATTCACTGTCATTTATTAACTGCAAACACAATCTACCATTTTCCTATATCTTTTGAAGTGACCTTTGTGGCTACAACGGGCTTTGTTCTTTGTCATTTGGTAATATTTTCCCTTGGCAGCTCCTTATCAAACTGATTGTCAATACATTAGAATGTCGTTCTTTGTGTCATTGGTTTTGACAGTCATAAGACTGAGATTGCTTTTTTTGATCCTTGAACTGTAACTTTGGTATATGCATATTTACCTTGTAGCCCGTTGTGACTACTCCTTGATGCTCTTGAAACCTCTATTCACTGCGATCTTCTATTTGGACTGTAATTTTTGTTTTATGGAAGATTCTTGAGTTTCCTTGAAGATTTGATACCATACATTCTACTTTGATTGCGTACATTATCTTTGATTGTTGGCACTATTCTTGTGACTATACTCATTGTTTCTTTGGCAATTAATGGTTCACTTCTTTTTATGTCTTTGATTCACTATCTTATAATACCTTAAGACTGTCATAGCTTATTACTGTTCTCTCTTCATTGGAAGCATCAATGACTGTAGCTTATGCTATCACTGTCAAATCTGAGACTGTGACAAATATTATTGTCACTGTGCCTGAGTGTTCACTTAATTTAGGTGCGATCACTGAACAAGTTGTCAATTGCTACAATAAATACCATTCCTTATGAGTTCAATTTGTGCTAAGAGGATCATCACTCTATATACAATGGATCCTTTAATGGCTGCAACATCATTGCTATCTGCCCTTACTGTAGCAATGATACTAACTGCCTCTCAAGATAGTGATCTGCTTTTGGACCTTGTTAGGCTGCTCATAGACACCATGATTATGATATCATTTTGTGACAATACTGCCTGTAACCTTTTGTCTTTGATAATTTTGTGACTGTTGTAACTTCACAACTTGATGATTGTTCTCACACCACTGTACCACTGTGTTCTTGTATCAAGGGTTATCTATGATGCAAATATTGCTATTGAAGTTTGTACTAGAAAGTGAACCTCCTGCTTTGTCTCAGGCTCTTGAGTTGCTCTTTAATGATGGAACCTCCATTGAAACCCTTAATTTCTCTAAGAAACGTCATTATTTTTGACCCTGTAACATTGTCCTCTTTCTTCCTTTATTTGATTTGTAATCCATGACTACAACACTATAAGTGACTGTGACTTCTTACATGGTGTTAGGAACCTGACAATCTTGTTGACACTTGTCCCGTATGATGGAAGGGTTATCACATGATGGCTCTATGATCACCCTTAAAACCTCATCTTCCATTTATATCTCTTCCCTATGATCCCTTCATATTATTTTACTACTTCTTGATAGAGTTGCTTTTCTATGCATCAACAATGATTTTATTATAGTGACATCACTGCTTCTATATGTTGATTTATAATTCAAATGAGTTGTGACTATATCATTTTGTTTGTTGTCTTGAAGGTCTAATCATGCTAGCAACAACCTTGTGATTGGCTCCTTGATGAGGGTTTTTGTTCTTTTCCATGTGTTCACAAGAACTATACCTACAACTTGCTTTAACGGACTTGTAATATTTGCATTAATGATATTGTCATTCTTTACTACATACCATTGCTTCTTGACTCCATGGCTCTAATTGTCATCATTTTGAAGGCTAGGGAGACACATGTGTATTGAGGATAATGAGAGTGATGCTAAAGGTAGTTTGTTTTCTCATTCTTGTGTTAACTGATGCACTAATCACTATCTTTAATGCCAACCATGATTGATATGTTGTTTTAAAGATGGTGATCAGTTGTCATGGCCCTTCAATAGTTCACCATGGCTAAAACTAAAGCTTTGTGAGACTTGTATTGATGTTGCTCTATCCTTATGCATTATGGACCATTGACTGTGATCTTTAAGACTATAACCTTGGACCAATATCTTGCTTCTAACTTCTGCAATGAGATTTGTGGCCTCACCTGCTTTTTCATGATGCCTTGCCAAAATCTTAAAGGTTGTGTAGCATGTGTTCTATATCTTCTTACATGACTGTCATCTCACTATTTTTTTGTTTTCTTCAAACCCGCCCCTTGATTTAGAGAGAGGCTTTGGAATCACTACCCACTCTCCTATTCTCATTCTGTGATTGCATTTTTTTACGATGATAACCTAATTGGTTATCTTGAAATTTGTCTTTAATCAATGCTTTGATGACAAAAAATGCTCTATCTTAGCGCATATTTCTTCATGTACCACTATTGTTTGAGTAATTGTTGGCATTATGGATGAATTGATTATGTGTTGCATTGATGTTTTTTCATTGATGTCAACACTAGTTGTTATGGTTGGTTACCGACATACAGGTTTTGGTTACTGGTAGAAGATCTAGTGTTACCAGCATAAGAGACTATCTGTTGGACACTTCCGACAAGTTTGGATCAATGGAGTATGTTTGATTTTATGTGCTACATATTCTTGGAGCATGTTTTGGTCAGTTGGTATTGACTTGGTAAGCAGATGCTATCATACATTCTTGTATACCCTTATCGGCACTGGTTTAAGGTTTAACCAACAAAGCTTTCACTGAGAAATATTGACAGGATGCATAAATGGTGTTGGTGCGGCTTCTAGATGGATTTCAGGATGCTGAAGATGTTCTTTGATTGTGCTTCAACTGCTTGAAGACATTGCTTTGGCATGGTGGACCCAGAATAGGTGCGGTGCTTATCTGGGCTATAAACCGGTATCATGTTAACGTGTTCTCTACACATTACCGAGATGTTTCGAGATGTTCTATGGATTGGTTATTGTTGTTTTGGTCTTAAGCCGACATGGCATATCATTGTAATATGGATTTATGTAATGATCTTATTGTAATATCTTTTAGGTGGCCGACCTAATTGGTTTAGGCATTAGGGTTGGTATAAAATGATGTAAGATCTCATTGTAGATCATGGGAATGGGGATTATGTGCCGTGGTTTTGGAATGCAATATCATATGCGAAGGAGATTTGGTCGATCATAGGTGATCGAATTGGGATTAAGGAAGAGGTGAAAGGCCTCCGGTATTGAGCTTAATCGAGATTGTAATCAAGCATGGTAGATGTTATCTCTGCCAGTTCATTATTCTGGATTGTTGTCCATTTATCTTGAGGTGGTTATAACCTCTCTGTAGTCAGTGAGACTCTTTTTTAATGAGCAGTATACTCTAAGCAGTGTGCCTTCCTACATGTACAGACCCTTCATTGTATCACATACTTTCTGCAGAAGTATCATCTGACTGTGGGTAGGTTTCCTACTGTGGTTTTTCCCTTTATGGGTTTTCCATGTACAAATCATGGTGTTATGTCGTATGGTTGCATTGTGTTGATTATCTGTTTCATTGTTAAGTTTTATTGCTTACCGGTATCTATTTCTGCTATTCTGGTACTTAATATTTATATGCTCCGATTTAAGGTTATTAAGTGGATTAATTGATATAATTTGTTAACAACTGATTCACCCCCCTTCTCAGTTGTTCACCGGTTATCCTAACAATTGGTATCAGAGCTTTGGTCCTCTTTTGCAAAAGATTAACCTCTTCATTCGAACAACCGTTGGTCGCATTCGTTTTAATCGAGAAATAGAAGAAGCTATAAAAGGCTTGTGGACAGGTAGATCCTTTGGCAGCTAACACTTCAAATCCACCGACAACTATTTTCAGAAGAGAAATCCCTAAGATTGATGGAATGAATTATGGGATATGGAAAATCCGAATGGAGACTTATCTTAGATGTCTTGGCAAGGATATTTGGGAGATCACTGAGAAAGGATACACACCTTATGATCCGACATCTAGCAATCCTGCTCCCGCAGACTTGGACAAGAATATTGAAAATGATTGCAGAGCTAGAGAATCCCTCTTGTGTGCACTTACTGGTCAACAAATCATGGGATTGACTGATAAATCATCGGCAAAGGTTATGTGGGATAAATTGTAAACTCTAGATGAAGGTGATCCTACTGTCAAAATTGCTAAACTTGATGGTTATCGGGTAAGATATGAAAACTTAAAGATGGAAGATAATGAAAGAATTGTCATGTTTATGGAAAGAGTAAATGAGATTGTTATGGGAATTCAATGTTGTGGAGGATTTATGAGAGAAGATGAAATAGTTTCCAAAGTCTTGAGAGCCCTTCCACCAGCTTACAAGATGAAGGCAACTGCAATTATGAGTTGAGAACAATGGCTAACTCTTCAGTTAACACATACATTTTGATTGGGAAATTATCTCCTTTTGAGCTTGAAGAATTTGGATCTTCTGGAGCTGTAAAGTTTGAACTTGCTTTTCATGCATCATCATCATCATCTACTGGCAAAAGTGATTGGAAATTCCTATATGCAAAAGAATTGGAAGGGATGAGGAAAGAAGATGAAGAATTTGAGCAACTTGAAGCCTTATTTGCTAGAAGAGTACCTAAAGGTCCGACAGTAAGTATGAAGGAAAAGCACCTTTTAAATGTTTTGCATGTAATAAGATTGGTCATTTTGCATCTAGATGTCCTGAAAGGAATGCAAGATTTGAGGAAAGAGTTAAGAAATCATTTAAGCCTAACCAAAATAGATATGGATTCAAGAAAAGTAAACAATGCTACATAGCAAATGAGGAAGGAGTAAGTGATGACTCTGGGGATGAACCGACAGAAGACTTTGCTAGTGGATCTAGCAATGGAAAGGAATGGGTGTTCTATGCTTTAAAGGAAGATGAACTAGAACCGGCTATCATGAATGAAAAAAAGGCCCTGGCAACAAAAGTTAAAGATAACGATGAATGGGTAATTGATAGTGGATGCTTGCATCATATGACTGGAGATAAAATAAATTATTTGTCCCCGCAAGAATACAATGGCGATCAAGTCAAATTTGGAGATGACAAAGCATGTATGATCAAAGGTAGAGGTATTATTTCTCTGGATGGCAAGCATAATACTGATAATGTCTATTATGTGGAAGGTTTAAAGAATAATCTTTTGAGTATTGGTCAATTGGTGGACAAGGGTTTCCAACTTCAATTTAACAATAGAAAATGCAAAATCATTAACAAGACTGGTTTGGAGATTGCAACCGGTACTTAGACTGGAGGTAATATCTTTCACTTGAACACTGGTAATAAGACGTGTTTGATTGCTCATATTAATGAGAGTTGGTTATGGAATAACAGGTTGTGTCATGTTAATTTTGATTGTATTGTTAAGATAAGTTCAACTAAGGCAATTAGAGATATACCTAAGATTATGAAGCCTCATAATCCGGTATGTAAGGAATGTCAAATGGGAAAGCAAGTTAGAAATTATTTTAAAAGCATACATGATAAATCTAATGATGTAATTGATTTGATTCACACTGACTTATGTGGTCTAGCAAGGACTAGAAGCTTTCAAGGTGATAGGTATTTCATGTTGATTATTGATGACTATTCTAGGATGATGTGGGTGACTTTTCTTAGGGAGAATTCTGAAGCCTTTGAGAAATTCAAGATCTTTAAAGCAAAGGTTGAAAGAGAAACTGGATTGAAAATCAAATGTCTATTCTCATGAATTTAACAGTTATTGTGAGACAAATGGAATTAGGAGACAATTATCTGCACCTCAGACTCCTCAGCAGAATGGAGTAGTGGAAAGAAATAACATAACCATTTTGGATGCAACAAGATCTATGATGATGGAAGCCAAATTGCCTCACATCTACTGGAGAGAACCAGTGAGTACAACAGTCTACACATTCAACAGAGTTCACATCAAAGGTGAAACCAGAGATACTGATGATAGGAAGAGCACTTCTGGTGGAGCTTTCTTTCTTGGAAAGAAACTAGTTTCATGGATCAGCAAAAAAAAGTCATGCATTTCTTTATCTACTACAGAAGCTGAGTATGTTGGAGCAGCAACTAATTGCACTCAAGTCTTGTGGATGAAGCAAATGTTGAAGGATATCAAGGTAAATTGTAGTGAACCGGTAGTTATCTACTATGATAACTCAACAGCTATTGATATGTCTAAGAATATGGTATTTCACTCTAAGACTAAGCATATATCAATAAAGTATAACTTTTTGAAGGACAAGGTAGAAGGAAAGGAAGTCAAATTTGTTTATGTGAACACTAAATAACAGATTGCAAATATATTCACTAAACCATTGTCTAAGGAATCATTTGAGTATTTGAGAGACAGGTTAGGAGTTTCTGCCCCTCCAACAGAGACTTGATTGATGCAGTTTGTCATCAGTTCGACATGCATTACCAGAGATATTATTCATTTTGGCACTGATGAGTGGTGCTACTACTTAGGGGGAGTAGTTAGCTTTGAGATTCAGAGGTTTATATTCTTGCTTTGATATTTTTGTCAGATTTCTGGCATTGATGTCAAAGGGGGATAGATAGTGATGTGAAAAATAAATTTAGAACTTTACAGAGATATTAGTCATAGGGGGAGAGTTATTGATATTCAGGAGATTGTTGGTTGTCTTCCACAGGGGGAGACTTGTTTGGCATTTCTTGGTACTTAGATTTTTTTCACATCTAGTGTTGCCATCAATGCCAAAGGGGGATATTATTGGCATTATGGATGAATTGATTATGTGTTGCATTGATGTTTTATCATTGATGTCAACAGTAGCTATTATGGTTGGTTACCGACAGACAAGTTTTGGTTACCGGTAGAAGATCTAGTGTTACCGACAAAAGAGACTATTTGTTGGACACTTCCGACAAGTTTGGATCAATGGAGTATGTTTGATTTTATGTGTTACATGTTCCTCAAGCATGTTTTGGTCAGTTGGTATTCTCTTGGTAAACGGATGCTATCATACACTCTTGTAAACCCTTACCGACAAAGTTTTCATCGAGAAATCTTGACAAGATGCATAAGTGGTGTTGGTGCGGCTTCTAGATGGATTTTAGGATGCTGAAGATGTTCTTTGATCATGCTTCAATTGCTTGAAGACATTGCTTTTGCATGATGGACCCAAAATAGGTCCAGTGCCTATCTAGGTTATGGACCGGTATCATGTTAATGTGTTCTCTACACGTTACCGAGATGTTTCGAGATGTTCTATGGATTGGTTATTGTTGTTTTGGTCTTAAGCCGACATGGCATATCATTGTAATATGGATTTATGTAATGATCTTATTGTAATATCTTTTAGGTGGATGACCTAATTGATTTAGGCCTTAGGGTTGGTATAAAATGATATAAGATCTCATTGTAGATCATGGGAATGGGGATTATGTGTCGTGGCCTTAGAATACAATATCATATATGAAGGAGATTTCGTCGATCATAGGTGTTCGAATTGGGATTAAGGAAGAGGTCAAAGGCCTTCGGTATTGAGCTTAATTGAGACTATAATCAGGCATGGTAGATGCTATCTCTGGCAGTTCATTATTCTGGATTGTTGTGCATTTATCTTGAGGTGGTTATAACCTCTCTGTAGTCAGTGAGACTCTTTTGTAATGAGCAGTATGCTCTAGGAAGTGTGCCTTCCTACATGTGCAGGCCCCTCATTGTATCATATACTTTCTGCAAAAGTATCATCTGACTGTGGGTAGGCTTCCCACCATGGTTTTTCCCTTTCTGGGGTTTCCACATACAAATCATGGTGTTATGTGGTATGGTTGCATTGTTTTGATTATTTGTTTCATTGTTAAGTTTTATTGCTTACCGGTATTTGTTTCTGCTATTCCGGTACTTAATGTTTATATGCTTCGGTTTAAGGTTATTAAGTGGATTAATTGATATAATCTGTTAAAAACTGATTCACCCCCCCACCTCTCAGTTGTCCACCGATTATCCTAACAGTAATAAGGTGTACTGATGCATCACATTCAATAGGGATTCTCTATGAAGTACTTATTATTATATTTGTCTCTTACTTGACTGTTGATTCATTGATGTATCTCCATTTTTTCTTTATTTTCTCTTAAAATACATTTGTGCACTATATATATATATATCATGTTGTTTTTGATAGTGTGGTTTCATTACTCATGAGGGCTACATTAATATTACACCCTGAGCATACTTGATGCTTAATGACTTCATGAATGTTCTTCATGTGCTTACTGTATCTCCTTGAACTGTCACTTTACATTTATTATGACTGAATGCATTTGTGATCTAGCCATATGAGTGAAGTATATGCATGCTATTTTCTTCACTGTGCATTGATATCACATGATATGTTATTCACTGTCCTTGAAAAATTTTAGTCCTTGCCGGTCCACACAAATCAGTATGAATAAGATCAAGAATCTCATTAGATTTATCATGTACATTTCTGAAAGAAGAAGTTCTAACTTGCTTACCCATTTTACATTCTCTACATGCTGGATTATGAGGTTTCTGACAGCCGGTATTGAACGGATCTTTACTATGCAATCAAAATTAACATGACAAATCCTCTTATGCCATAACTAACTCTCATCAATCTGAGCAATCAAGCAAGCCTTCTCACTGGAGTTCAAATAAAAGATATTACCATTAGTCTGAGTTCCAGAAGCAATCTCCAATCCATATTTATTAATGATTTTACATTTTCCATCCTTGAATTGCAAATGAAATCCATAATAAACATTATCATTATTAGTCTTACAACTCAATGATATTGTTCCTTTTCCTTTGATCCTACATGCCTTGTTGTCTCCAAATCTGACCAATCCGCCATCAAATTCTCGCAATGACAAGAACTTTCTTTTGTCACCAGTCATGCAATGTGAGCAACCACTATCTATAACCCATTCATCCTTTTCTTTAATTTTAGCATCCAAGGCCTTTTCCTCAGTATGTGTTGGTTCAATGACAGATTCCAGAGAATCATCCTTGATAGAAATAAAGACCCAATCTTTGTCAGATGAAGCACCATTAGCGGATCCACTCACAGGTTCATCATCATAATCATCGGAAATATCATCACCATCACCAACATAATAACATGATTTATCTTTATTCCTTCTGAATCTAGGTCTGCTATGATATTCAAGATTAGGCTTATAAAATATCTATCACCTTGAAAACTTTTAGTCCTAGAGAGATTGGTTGAATTTTTTGAAAAAGATCGCAACCAATCTCTCAATAAGAAAGAAAGGCTATAAAGGACTGATAGGATAGGGTGAGAAGATTAGATGATAAAAAGATTGACTCGGGAGGGGAAGAAATTGGCATGCCAAACTAGGGTTAGGAAACCTATATATGTAGGCTAGAAGAAAAACATCCTCATTTGGCATCCATAGCACTCAGAAGATCAGAGCACTCAAAGCATCTAGAGAGCAGTCAACAATACAAGAGAGATGGCAGAGAGGCTCCACAGATTCCATCACATTCGACGGTTCCAGCAACCAGATGATATGGGTGAGCTAGTATGTACCTTGACCTTGCTTAGTACATTTTTTGCATTTATGGCGCATTTAATGCATTCTAGGAGTAGTTAGACAAAAATGTGGAATCGATAATTTGGATAGAAATGCGTCTAGGTTAGGTTTAACTATGTCTATGACAAACAGTCACATTTGGGTCAAGTTTGCATGCGTCTATGTATGTCATCGTGTCTATGTTAGGTATATCCGTGTATGTGATAAACAAATGCCTCTGAGTTGAAAAAGCACGTTTATGTAGAATAGGACTGCATTGTGATTAACAAGCGCGTATGTGATGCAAAAGTGCGTCTAGGTCTACTAGTGTTGCATCTATGTTGATAAAGCATGTCTGTGATGCCAAACCACACATAGGTGAGGTTAAATCGTGTTTTTGTTGCAAAAAACACGTCTATGTCTAGAAAAAAGGCCAAAATTGACAATTTTGTGATCGACATATGCTATTAATTGGATAAACTGTTGAGAGGATTCACTCAAATAGGTGCCCTAAAACAGATAGGTTTGCTCAGCTGAGTAGAGGATAAGTCATCGAATTGATAAAATCCGGCGAGTGCTCTAGCAAGATAGGATCAAGTGCAATGTGACAAACATATACACTAGGATGCAACGCCATGTGATAAACATAAACACTATTATAGATAGGATAAGCTATGTAGCACTATGTGATGAACATGAGTACCACTAGGATTGATACGATTGGTTTGATTGAATGCAAGAGGACTTTCCCCAGCTAGAGTCACGAGAGATATTCCAATTGAATTAGTGATTACGACTAGAGTTGACCGACGATGATCATGCCACCATTGATGCTATGGGACTAAAGTATGCAATGTTTATGCTAGAGATTCAGACGAACACAGGTTTATTGACTGCTCTTGGAGAGAGATGGCACTTTGAGACATGCACATTTCATTTGCCAACTGGCAAGATGTGAGTAACATTAGAGGACGTGTATAGGATACTACAGATATCGATCCATGGATATCTAATAGTATATGACCAAGAGGGAGACAAAGATGCACTCTGATGAGTCTTTGGAGACACAGATATAGAGCTCAGACTAGGCATTTGAGTTGGGATGTCATGTGTTCCAGCGGATGGACATTTGTAGCATTGTTAGGAGGGATGATTAGCGGGTATCTATGTCCTGCTAGAGGGACATGCAGATTGGCCATCGGATGGGGGAGGAAACTTGAGATCCTACTCACTGAGAGGATGAGATTTTCTTGGGAGCCCTGTGTACTAGCACACCTATACCATGAGCTTCATTAGTTTGTGTACCTCGATGGTTGTGGGTTAAGGTGTGGGGTGACATTATTACAGGTATGGGCCTACGAGCATATAGCAGTGACAAGGTCGATTGATTTCAAGTTCAGAGGGCATGGGCAGGCATATGTCCATTTGTACAACATGATTACTTCCCAGCCACGAATTGGGAAGGTAGAGTACTGGCGGCACGTTATTGATGATATAGATAGTGTTATATGGTGGCCATATATTGATTGTGAGGCCTGGGAAAAGGATGACAAGGAGCTACCATTTTGTTTCCACAACAGGTATCTCATTGGGAGGACTCTGTATATTTTGGACAGACATTTGATAGACAAGGTCGCAAGGTAATTTGGCAAGAGACAACGGATGCCAAGGGGATCAAGAGATTTTGCATAGACAGTCAGAGAGCAGGTGCACTGAGGGTCGATTTTGTCAGATGATACAATAGTCACCCAGTTCCAAGAGATGGTACCTATGTCACGGGACATTTTTCTTGATATTGTTGATGTAGGGATGGATGATGAGTATAGAGCATATTTTGAGGCACATCCATTTCCATGACTGACACATCTTGGAGAACCCATACCTGTAGAGGAGGATGATGACAATGAGGATGGAGGTGGCTGATGGAGGAGGCGGAGGAGATGAGGGGCGAGGAGGATTGTTCAGGGTAGAGGTGGATAGAGAGATGGAGGGAGAGTAGAGGGAGCACATGGAGGTGGGGAGGGAGGCAGACCGTCGAGGCCACCCAGAGGGAGAGGAGGATAGCCATTACGAGTTCCAACTTAGGTACAGGGACAGGTATAGGTTGGGCTGAGATAGGGACATGAACAAGGTGGATAGGCAGAGAGAGCCCAGGGAGGAGATGAGGAGGAGGATGAGCTTCTCATGCTGCGAGAGCTCATGCAAGGACTGGTCGATGATATTGATGATCTCTTTCGAGAGGTGACAACTAGGAGAGATATAGAGCACGAGGGATGGGACATAGAGCGGTATATAGTCATAGAGGAGGCGCTGAGAGCAGCACAAGCTGGTCTGGGAGGAGACACATCCTCAGGTTTTGCATACTCTGTTTGAGCAGGAGAGGAGATAGAGTAATGGAGGAACATATATCATGCAATAGTTCCTCCACACCTTAGAGCGGGCATCTACAAGAGATCCTCTCGTTTGATGACCATAGGATGAGACAGATGAGCAACATCTAGTGGGGGTGTTATGGGTCCACCTGCACCACCAACAGAAGGGGGACAAACAAGATGATCCTGGGGCTAGGACTTCGAGAGCTCAGATTCCTTCAAGGCCTACCGACTCCAAGGGAGGGAGTTCATCATAGCTCTCTTGGATCCATTTTGTATCATTTTTATATGATGATGTAGACACCTTTGGGTGAATTTGTAGCTATATGATATTTTTACATCATTGTATCATGACATTGATATTTTTGATATATATATATATATATATGAGATGACCTATCTTTGTGGCGATTATATGCATGTGTTCTTATGTGATGTTTCTATATGCTTTATGATTATTAGATGCGATGATTCTATATGATGATGCAATCGATGTTATGATGCACGTGTTATTATGATTCTATGATGCCTATGATGATGTAATGAGATATGATGAGATGCATTGGTTTTTTTGTGCTTTTTCTATATGCATGATGCAAAGGAGTTTATGAAAATGATGTTCTATGATTACTTATTTATGCTCTATATACATGATGGATTACATTATTTTTATGATTTATATGAAGATGCAAATGCTTATATGAGATACTAATAAGTGGTGTGTGTAGGATGTGATGTTATCATGATTTATGCATATGGTGAGATTTACTAACATGTGATGATGCAGATGAATACTAAATGAAATGCAAATATTTTTGGTGTGTCTCATACTTAGTCATGTGATAGCAAGCTACATGGACTCAAGAAGGGACAACAGAGGACAAACGGGAAGGGGGATGAAATATAGAAGATTTGGAGGTGAAATACCTTCTTGTGCTATTATCATCATTGCGATTTATTATGGAAAATAGGTTATGACCATCCAGGTATAGGATCGACCTAGAAAGTCATTGTACCCATTTGCATGGAGATTAGACAGTCACAAACAAAGAATTCCCCAGTTCACACTAGACTCACCATGTCCTCATATCCTTGGACGAGCCATAGTATTACTAAGAGACAATCCATAGACAACAAAATAGGTGAACATATCCCATCCTTGCCTTTCTAATAAAAGACATCCTGGAGATAAAATCTCTGGTCAGAGACATCCCAAAAAGGCTAAAAGACATGTCACCAAAAGATAAAATCAAAAGAAAACCAAGACTTGACACCAACATAAACTGTAATCCTCAAGTTATGTGTGTTTCTTGCCACATAGGTTAACATGTTTGATTTGATCACAATGTTGTTTTCCTAATAAAGGATAGATAATGTTGAACCATGTTGTTGCCAAAGTCTGATGAAAGATTTGATTTGCTGAAAGCCCACTGCTGATTATGTCTCATCTGAAATTGACTGAATCCATGAAACTGATACTTTTATTGCGGAGAAGAATGGAACTTTATTGTGGATCGACGATGCAAATGATCTTTTATTGCGGATTGTGTGCAAAAAGGAGGAATGAAAAGACGATGCTCCCCAAAACATGCAATGCTCAGGGTACCACTTCCATCACTAGACTTAGGATTTTGCCCCAATTACAGATTGGACCTAATTTATTATGGAAGGAAAGGGTGAAGAGGGGGTTTATTATGAATGGATAACCAATCTTAGGTAGATCAATAACAAGCCATGATGGGAATGGGAAAGTTCACTATGGGATGGTAGGCTGTGAGTGTGTGCAAAGTGAAAGGATAGGATTGAATCCCGAAGGAGGAGCAAAGTATCTACACATGGCACCGGTAACCTAGTTTTCACCATAGTATTTGCCTAGGGCACCATCGAAGTGGTTTTCATTGTTGGATGAATTTATTTCTCTTTTTTTTTGTGTCACAAGGTGCCTATTTGTCAGGTTTTTACCAAGAAACGATTTTCTTGTTTTTCTAATTTTTTTGTATTTTTGACATATTTTAATTTTTTTGTATTTTTGATAATGAGATACTCTAAAAAATTGCGTAAAACTTGCGAAGGTGCATGTTGTTGATAGGATCCTCCAAAGGTTCTCCATCTAGTGTCGAGAGTTGATATGCACCTGATCCATAAGCTACTATGATGACGTAAGGGCCAAAACAATTTGGTTCGAACTTACCCTTCTTTTCTCTATCATGTCGATTCTTAGGATTTTCTCAAAGTACTAAGTCACCCACCTCAAATGTGCGAGGTTTTACCTTATGATTGTAGCTATGACTCATTCATTGTTGATATTCTTTGAGGTGATTAAAAGAAGTTTGTCTACGCTCATCCAATAATTCCAAATCTTGTAGACGGGAGACCCTGTAGTCTTTGTCATTGATCAAGTTGCGTAAGGAGACCCACAGGGAAGGTAACTCGACCTCAATAAGCAAGATAGCTTCATCACCATAGACAAGTGAATAAGGAGTAGCTCCAGTAGGTGTGCGAACACTTGTGTGATAATCGCAGAGTGCAGGATTGAGTTGTATATGCCATTTACGGCTAGTGTCATCGACTGTCCTTTTGAGAAATTTGAGGATATTTTTATGAGACACCTTAACTTGACCATTACCTTGGGGGTAATATGAAGTGGAAAAGCGGTGATGAATATGGAACCGATCACAAATCTCATGAACATCTTGATTCTTGAAGGGACACCTATTGTCTATGACAATGGAAAGGGGAACACCATATCGATAAATGATATAGATAAGGATAAAGGTTGCAATCTTCTTTCCAATGACCTGTGTGAGAGGAATGAATTCAATCCATTTTGTAACATATTATATAGCCGTGATAATGAATTTGTGGCCATTAGAAGAATGAGGTTGAATCTTGCCTATAAGATCAAGTCCCCACTGACAAAAGGGCCATGGAGTAGTGATCGACTGAAGTTCCTGTGTTGGTGCATGAATAAGGTCACCATGAATCTGACATTCCTTGCACTTCTTGACAAACTGATATGAGTCTTTTTCCATAGTAGGCCGGTAGTATCCTATCCTCATCAATTTCTTGGCTAAGGTTGGACCACTAGAGTGAACATCACATATACCTTCATGAACCTCGTGTAACGCAATCTAACCTTCGCCACTTTCTAAACATCTAAGGAGAGTACCATCTAGACCCCGACGATAAAGGGTATTAGCTAAAATGACATAGTGGGAAGATTGACAAATAAAGGTATGACGTTATTGTTGGAAGTTTAGGTGGAAGGGTATTGTTACGGAGGTAAGTGAAAATGGTGTTGTACCAAGGGGAATTTGGGACCAGCAACACATATCATTTCTACAGGAGTGATCTCGTATGAAGGAACCAAAAGATTATCCACCAAGAAATTGTAGCGTGTTTCATTATACAACATTCAATCAAAGAAGCAATGGTAGCCATGGCATCTGTAGCTTGATTATTATCCCTTGGGATTTGTTAAAAAATTATCTGTGTGAAATATTTCTTGAAATCATCCACCATTTTCTTGTATGGAATTAACTTTTCATATTTAGTCTGACATTCATCAATTGCTTGACGAATCACTAGTTGAGAGTCCCCAAAAACATGAAGTTCTTGGATCTTCCACTAAACTGCAATTTGTAGTGCTATTGTTAATGCTTCATATTATTCTATGTTATTTGTGCAAGGGCATGACAATCAATATGACTTAGGAATGGGGTCCCCTTGAGGTGTGATGAAGAGGATACCTACTCCTGTGCCATGTTGCATGTATGAACCATCAAAATATAATTGTCAAGGCTTTGATTGTGTTATTGTGAAATTGGATTCATCCGAGAATTCTGAGATAATAGGAGTATCATCAATCATAGGTGCATCTGCTAGCTAATCTGCAATAGCATGTCCTTTAATTGCTTTTCTGTCAACATATTCAATGTCAAACTTGCTCAAGATCATAACCCATTTAGCTAATTTGCCAATGAGTGTCACTTTGTTGAGAAGGTATATAAGTGTATGTATTCTTGCAATGAGCTTCGTTTTGTGAGTTAGCATGTAATGATGCAATTTCTGTGATGCAAAAACTACGACAAGATAGGCACACTCAATTGGAGTGTAATTAAGCTCGTACCTGAACAATGCACGATTGATGTAATATATAGCTCTTTCTTTTCCCTCATTATCCTGTTGTGCCAAAAGTGCCCCCAGTGTTGTTTGTGTAGCCGATATGTAAAGTAATAAGGGTTTTCCTTGAATAGGTGACATCAATACTGGTGGATTCAAGAGATAATCTTTGAGAGTCTGAAAGGCCTATTGACACTTATCATCCCATTTGAATTCGATATTCATGTGAAGTAGATGTTGAAAAGGATGACATTTATCTGCAAGTTGTGCAATGAATGTGCATATTGATTGGAGTCTTCCTTGTAGAGACCGTAGTTGACTAATATTCTTTGGTGGTGGCATCTCTAATATAGCCTTGACTTTTGCTGGATTTGCTTCAATTCCCTTTGGTGAGATAATGTATCCAAGGAGTTTCCTGGAGGTCACCCCAAAGATACACTTTTTGGGATTTAATTTGACTTTGTATTTTTCTAAGTGTTCAAAAACCACAGATAGAATATCAAGATGTGCTTCCCTTATTATTGATTTTCTTAGAAGGCCATCAACATAGTCTTCCACAATGATGTGCATGAGATCGTGAAAGATAGTTGTCATTGCTCTTTGATATGTAGCACCCACATTCTTCAACCTGAAGGGCATAACATTCCAACAGAAGGTGCCCCAAGGACAAGTAAATGTTGTTTTGTGTTGGTCCTCATGTGCTATTTTGATTTGGTTATACCCGAAGAATCCATCCATTAATGATAAAATTTCATGACCAGCTGTAAGATCTACTATCAAATCAATGTTTGGCAGTGGGATGTTGGTTCTGAAATCAACAGGTCCCCAAACCTAGAGATTTAGCCACTTTCTCATCAATAGGTTCAAGGCTGGATTTGGCCAACGAATGAGATTCAGTTACAAAACTGAAGTCTCCTACGCTTTTGACTCTGCTAGACCAATGCAGGTGTACCTCACAATTTCCTAATGACCTATGACAACTTTATGCTTAGACATTGCCTACTAAAGCAGATTATCTCAATGAAAATATACCAAGGAAAGATAGATAAACTCTTGGTTCTGGCTTCAACCCCAGTTTATATATTTTATGCATGCACTAAGATTGGTTCTTTATTCTAATAACTACTCCTACTGCAAAAATATAAAAGGTGAAATAAGAATGATTCTGAAATGTTAATCTGACCAGTTCCTACTTCGGGTGAACAAAGTACAATTTGCAAACAATCAACACTTGTTATGGCACATATTCAATGAACACCTTTGAACATGTTATGACTTGCACAACCTGTTTAGAAAATCATACAAACTGACTAACACTTCAATCCAACACACACTGTAATGATCTTGAAAATAGAATTTAACTCTTTCATTAAAAGTGCCCCATATTCAAAATCATACACTCCTACTTGAAGAGGATGAATTCATATGTTGTTAACATAGAAACTCATACAACATGTGGACACAAAGCATGAGACAATCTGAAGATGACCTTCTCTCATTAATATTTATAAGCATACATATATCATAACAATGGACACCTGCAAAGAGGAAAAGTCTTCTCTCTATGTTCCTTGGCTCCTATTACATGCTATTTTGAAAATCTTCAGAATCCTTCTTTTTGGCCTTGAAATCCCTTTTATACAACAGGGGACAAAAACAAGCTATAGGCTAGAAAGAATACTTGTCAAAATTTGACAGCTTAAGATTACAAAAAATCTACTGCGCACAATCCTTCTAGAGGCATTTAATGCAAATGGTTGCTAGAACAACCACCAGCACTGTGAATCTGATGGTAGGATAATCTCAGTAATCCTCTTGAGCCATGAATATAATCTATCCCACTTGTAGATTAGCTACCATCATTAACTCCATCATCTTCCATATTGGATCAATCCTTGAGAGTAGATTACTAAATTTAGTAACCTTCACCTGCCCGTAAGATATGATATCCTTTGTAGATCACCTCGAGCCACCAAGCAATCTGCAACAAGATTTCCATTAATGCACTCTCCATCCTCTGTCGACCTGCTTAGATTGGATAGGAGAACTACCCACATTTAAGATCCCCCATCTTCAGGCATTGAACTCTGCATATCAAATCTCATATTTGATCATCTAGAAGCCACTTGTCTTCATATTCATCATCCAAATCATCTAGTCAAACTTGGCCAATAGCCACGTGGATCAATCTCATATCGACAAGCATCTGTAGCATCAAAACGGCTTCCATCCCTGTGGGATGGTGGGGAGGCTTCTCCTTTGGCCTCCTGCATTTCAGTGTAGCTCTATAGATCGACACAAGGCACCTTGGGCTATATTGAAACCCCAAGTTACATCGAAACGGTTACCCATGTCGCTAAGACTCCATCAATGTTATGCTGAAGAACACATCGTTGTAGCACAAAGGGTCTTCACAAGCCGAACAGGGTTATATTGAAACAGATGGTCTCACCAAAAAAGAGAGCCACATCACCAAGGGCCCCACACAAACAGATTACCACCACGGTGGACCAATCAACAACTGCCAATAGGATACAAGTGGTACAGGGGTGAAGTGGTCTCAAAACCAAAGGACTGACTGGGAGGACTGATAGTGCCCAGTATCGGGATGTCGTGATAATTTGGAACTTTGGAATGAAAACAAAACACAAAAAAACATGATGGTTTGATAAAAGGGGGTCCCACGTGAACACCAATGACCACATGCCATCTAAACACCTGCAAACACATAGATGAAGTGGGCTCGAACCAAGAGAGAACACCGCTAGACAGAAAATACATTTCATCTAGAGACAAAGATGTCACACCGAAAGAGAGGATTTTAGCATAACACAAACGGCGATGAAAGAAGAAATCCATCTTCTCGGAAGGCAAGTCATGCCGAAAGGCATTTCTGTCGGCCCACCAATGCGGGGTCCACAAAATGGGAGAACCAATCCGCGTCACGTAAGCATCATGAAGCATGGAGGATGAGTGGGGGCCCACCTGACATGTCACTGCCTGAGCACACCAGATCGCTGCCGCCATGTGGATACCTACAGTCATATGTATGAAGTGGGTTTGACTATTGGAGGTCAAAGGATCGACAGGAACAAGGCTTTTGAGAACAACAAGTTAATAAAGGGGCTGATAGACAACAAGTTAACAAAGCAAGAGTGGGGACCACTATCGAAGATTGAGGGATCGGGCAAAATGAGGGTATTGAGAACAAACAAAAGAAAGTTGCTCTTCTATTTAAGCATGATGGCCCGATAATACAAAGGGGCCGATAACACAAGGGTCTCTTGGCATAGGGTTTCTTCCTTGTGTCATCCTTGTCTAGTTATCTGTCTCAGTAGCATATCCAATGCTTGCCCTCTTCATCTTCATGTGTGACTAACATGTTATTTTTAGATCAGTTACTTGTTGAAATTGCAATATAGCTCAACATGTTATCCTACAATGGGAATTCTGAATGTCAAAAACCAAAATTTTGAACCTGGGTCCTCAAAATTATGCAAAATTTTGAGGTCCCAACACGAGAAATCATCTTTAGGACAAGCCTTATTTATGTCTCTGAAGTTCGGACATAATCTGATGGTACGATCTAGTTTACTGATAGGTACCAAATTAGAAATCTACTCGGGGTAGTCAATCGGTCTAATGAATCCAACATCCAATAATTTCTCCAGTTCTACTTTGACTAATAGTGCCACCTGCGGATGCATTTTTCTTAATTTCTGTTTTACTGGTTTAGCTCCTGGAGTGATTGTTAAATGATGCATTACTAAATCAGGATCTAATCCAAGCATATCAGCATATGACCATGCAAAGATGATTTGTCATTTTGTGAAGAAACTTATGAACTTTGGTCTTTCTTTTTCTGTCAAAGACTGTGCCAAGAAGATGCTAGGCGACGTCTCCTCTGTGCCAATGTTTACCTTGGTAGTTTCCTCCACTAGCATTGATGATTTTTCTTCATAGGATGTTATGGGGAGGGTGTCAAATCTTCCATCCTCAGGCGCCTCAAAGAGGTTTTCACCTTCAGATACATCCTTTGTTTTTACCTTTTTAGGGTCATACAACACCACAATGTGGTTTTCACCATAAGACCCATGATTTGTTTTTACTTTTATATTTTTGCGATTGGAAGATTTGGCATCCTCTCCAACTTATGCCACACTATTGAGTTCTATGAAGTATCTTGCTTTATGGTCCCCCAATGGAAGATCGTCTCGTATGCAAAGATAATCAATGAATGCATTGTCATTTTGAAATGTGTCAAATTGTAAAGGCCCTTGTTGGTCCCAATCAATAAGTTGTGGATGAATGAGGAGAAGTCCATTGGTGTTTTCGAAGTCAACGGGTGTGATGGTAAAGACATAAGAGTCCTCAGGTATTTCAATGCAATCGTCGGGGTCATCACTAGAACTCTCCTCATCAATCTCGACCATAAATGAATCCATGGTTCTCCACTATCTTTCTCTTCTTGGGTTATAGAATTTGATAATGTTGCTTGATCAACTTTGATCTTTTTGTTAAACTCTTCTTCTGCAGCGGGTTCACCTGGTTCTCTGAATGTTTCCGCGAGTGCGTAATCACTAGATGACTTGTCTAAACCCCATTCACATTCATTACAATCAATAGATTAGCGCTTCTCTTGTTTTTGTTCTTTTGTGGAGGTAGAATATGTAATTTCTAATGCTTTTTTAGAACCAAGTCCACGCAATCTTAGAGGTCTAAAACCAAGTCCTTTGGTGTGTTGCTTCTTTGGTATTATATCTTCTTGCAATGGCTCAACAATTCCTTTCTTTTGTAACCCAAGACGGCCTTTACCATCATATCCAAATTTTTGCAAGAACTTGAAACCTTTGCCATAACTCGCACATGGTATTTTGATGTGATCTTGTGTAGATTCCTCTTTAGGTTCTTTATAAAGCATTTTATGAAGGTCCTCTTCTTCCATCTCACCCCATTTTTGGAATGTAGTGGTACCCCATTTTATTGTGATTGCTAATACTTTTTTAGTAGGATGTGGTTGTCCATAATTTTTAGGAGAGTCCATTATTTGTTTTAGATACATTGTTTGGTTCAAAGTATACTCTTCCATGCCATTGTCCTTGTATTTTCCTTTGAGCTCTCCTTGTTTTGATGTAGAAGGTTTTAATGACTCTATATCAATATATGGTGATGATGGAGTTGCTTCTCTATTGATTGGGATTATTGTCTCTAATTTTGGTCGCAAGTTATTGCAATACATGAATGGATTTGGATCACCTTTCAATGTTACTTCAACTCCATTGTGAGGAAATTTGATACATTGATGATATGTTGATGGTATTGCTCTCATTTCATGTATCCATGGACATCCCAAGAGTATATTATATGTGAGATATAAATCCAAGACTTGACAAACCACATCCTTTGTCACTGACCCAACACATAAAGGTAAGGTGACTATTCTTTTGGATGAGTGTTCTTCGTCATCATAGGCTTTAATGGTGATTTTATTCCTTGAATACACAGCTTGTTCAAAGTATCCCAATTGTTTAATGGTATTCAATGTACAAATGTTTAGACCTTCTCCTCCATCTATCAAGACTTGTTTGATGTGACTTTTATGGAGAAAGGCTTCAATATGAAGAGGGCATTGTGTGGTTGGCATATGGATGCGTCATCGACCACTGTAAATGTAAGGCAATGTGGAGTGGAAAGATATCCCACCATGGCTTGAAACTGATCTAAATTTAGATCAGTGGGTACAGAGGTTTCTCTCAATGCTTTGTCAAGAATCGCCTTATGTGAAGGGGATATACACAAAAGCTCAAGAATGGAAATGAGGGTGGGTGTCTTCCCTAACTGATGTACAAGGTCATACTCATTTGGTCGATGATGAGGCTGTGTTTTTGGGTGAAATACCTTGCAAGGTGACTTTACTTTGATGGGTTGTGACATTAAATTCAGGGGTTGATGATGATGATGGTCCAATGCCTTTCAAAACAACTTTAATCCTTTGGGTAGAACCTTTGGGAACTTTGTCCTTTATAATAATAATAGAAACATGATTGTCTATTGAAATGTGGATAACAATATATTCATAGGCCATCTTAGTATAATTAGCTTGATTATTTGTTTTGGCTTTTCCTTTATCATGTTTAGGGATTGGCTCATTGTACATCGCATGTTCCTCATTGGAAGTGTGACCATCAACTTCTATGTCTCCCTTGTCAATAAGATATTGTATGATGTTCTTCAATCTATGACAATTGCTAGTCTTATGCCCTTTGCTCTTGTGGTACTCACAAAACTCATCATCATTCCACCATGCAGGTTTCACTTTTGGTTCATAAGGTGGATTGTCTGGTATTGTTATAAGCTTGTTTGCAACCAGTTTCTTAAATGTTATCTCAATTGGCTCTCCCAATGGAGTGCATTTTCTTGGAGGCTTTGATGACCTTTGAGCATTCACTTGATTGTTTGTATTGGATGAACTCGCACTGGGGAAAGTCATCTTTGGTTTCACCATATTTGCATCTACTACCCCATCATAAACTGTGATCTTGTTCTTGTTCCAAAAGTGGGGTTTGTATTTCCCATTTGATTTCTCTTTGTTATCCTTGAATAACTTAATGACGCCTTTCTCAATAAGGGCTTTCTCAACTGCCAATCCCTTTTTAATGACTTCCTTAAAAGTGGACAAACAAGCTTTTCTTAGTTCATATCCAATATCCTTGTTGACATTTTGAGTAAATATTTCCACCATTTGTTTTTGTGGGATATCACAAGAGCATTGACTAGAAAGACCTATCCATCGCTGTAAAAATGAAGCAAAGGACTCTCCATTTTTCTGCTTGGTATTGCACAAAGCAGTCACTGATACATCTGTTTCATTATTGTATGAGTAGTGTTGTATGAAAGTTTCTGCTAGATAACTCCATGATTTAATTCCAGGTGGAAATTGGGAGAACCATTCCATAGCTTGTCCACATAAAATTTGTGCGAACAACCTCATCAAGTATGTTTCCTCCTTGGCTACCTCAATACATGCTGTAAAAAATTCTTTTATGTGTGCCTTAGGATCTCCCTTGCCTCTATATTTATCAAACTTTGGTGTCACGAAATGTGGAGGAAATGGAGGGATTGCAACACTTCAGTCAAATGGATAAGGACATGTCTTTCATTGTATACTCTTGCTTTGGTACACTCATGTCTTCCATTTTTTTGCAAATCCTTGATTTGTTGTTGGGTGGTGTCTTTTCTCTTTGAGTTAGTCCCTTGCTTGAGCCATCGGGCGGAGGAGGAGGGATATAATACATGTATGGATGATTTTGATCATAGATGTGCTCATATGGAGGGGGAACATAATTGTAATTGGCATATGGACCACTTGGTATGGTATTATAATGAGGAGCACTAGGTCTAGGTCAATTATACATGTCATGTCCATGAGAATAGGAGGTATCATAAGAAGGATCTTTAATATTGCCCCCAAATCTTACACGGGGTCTCCTCGTGTCATGATTTTGAATGTTCCCTTGAGTGTAATTGTATGCATTGGTATGATCTTGGGTGTTATCATGAGTATGAGTATGTGTATTTCTCCTCCATGCAAAAGGTCGACCACGGGATTGCTCATGAGAATCTCTAGTAAAATTGGCTTGAGTATGAGTGTTGGTGACTTCTGGTTTTTTAAACAAAAACGAGGGTGACTCAAAAACGAAACGTTCTCTCCTATTACCACCATTATGTCCTCTAGGATTTGCATGTGTTTGATTCAATTGATTTGGATCCTCCTCTAGAATTTGTGACATATCAAAATCATGAGGTAGCTTTGTTCCAATTTGTGCCATGACTTGAAAGAAGTATTGTCTATCTCTTCTCATGACTTCCTCAACCAACCTATTGAACCTTGGATCTATCAGTCTCTTCAATGTTTGCAGAGGTAATAGATGCACTGTCATTTTCATTGTTGTGCTCATTATCATTGTTTGACATATTACTGCAACTTTCAAATGGGTTGTAGAACTCATAAGTACTCATATTGAGAGATCTTAGAGCTTTCTTGGCTTCTCTTCTAGACCTTTGTGAACGGGTTTCAACCATGAACTAAACCTGAGCTAAAATGAGAGATGGAAGAAAATGTGAAGACTATGGAAGACCAAGAGGGAATGTGAGATGGAATGAATCTAGGGTTGTCTTGCAATGTCCAAAAGTGTAAGTCCAAGATATGTGTGATCTAAAGTAAGGTGTGGCTTCCAAAGAGATAATAGATCTCTTAATGAGGTAAGTTGGCCTTGACTAAAGAGGACCAAATGGGACCTAAGATGATAGATCTGATACGAGCACCTCCTAGTGAGATGTTGTAGTATGTTTGCAAGATATGATAAGGACCACAAAGATGTGTTTTGCAAGATGTGGTTTGAAAATGTATGGCAAGGTTAAAGACTGACTGACTAAAGATGAAGCCCTAAAAAGGAAGCTGCCTTGGAAGCTCTTTTGATCTCAAAACCTAAGCACTTTTCCTTGACAACTTTGTGCAAAATTTTCTTCTCTGGAACACAGATGCAGTACTGTCCTATGCAGACGCGGTTTCTTGATGACCGATGATTTTTTTCTGCACGGATGTGATTTAAAACAACCCAGATGCAGTTTTAGATCACATACATGGTTGTATATAGCACATATGCAATTTTAACTGTTATTTTGACAATGTTGATTCTCTAATACACAGACTCGTTTCTGTCATGCGCAGATGCAGTTTTCTGACACATACATGATTTTAACTATCACATACACGCTTTTGAGAGAATTTCCTGAATCTATCCAGATATATAATTGTTTAATGTGACCAAATCTTAATGTTGAAGTCTTGTGGCAAGAAAACACAACAAACAATGAAGACACAATGTTTGAAGGTATTTTTGTCCAAAATGTTGTGTGTATGTTCAAAAGATTTCCATTGGTATAACACTAATTGAAGACACTTGAAAACATGCACAACCTAGGCTGGAAATAGAAACCATTCAATGGGGCCCCCACAACATAGAAATACCTCAAACAAGTAGACAACTAGAGATTATGGTAGCACTGGCTTCCCCACCACGACACTCACTTCTCGAGCATACCAAATTCTCTTACCTCATAAGACCAAACATCAAATGAGGGATTTTTGTCTCAACATGAAATGGTACATGAGGGGTATCTACGGGGTACGATCCGCACTCCCTGAACCACCAAATGTAAAGATTTTTGGACTCTACAACAAAAGGTGTTTAGTAGGAGAACTTCTACGATTCTTGGTGTCTACCCATACGACAACGACTCATTTAAGAACTCACTCCTAATCCCCAAAGAGGATTTTTAATGCATCCAACACAAGTGTGCATACTATGGAGAACCGTCAGTGTAGATACATGTCACCAAGTCGTCGTAGCTTTCGCCTAACGTATTAATTTATATAGCGATCAGAAGAAAGTACCGCTTGGTTTGTGCTCTCTCACTTGGCCTTATGGGATACCTGGGAGATAGACCCTCTTACCTAAAAAGAAGATGATAACAATTTCACTTACACCCAAGGTCCAATGGAAGGCGAGGGGAGAGGATACTTTTGTTATCACTTCTAGGGTTATAAACATAAAGTGTGCAAATGCACCAAACACTTCAAACAAGTTCTTTAACCCAACATGAAAAAGATGTGACCCTAATTAGACTAATTTTCAAAGACACACCTAGATTACCCCTACAACAAATGAATAGTAGTTTTGATAGATTACCCCCACCTGCAAGCACACTAGTTAGGTAAATTTTAGAAATCCAAATCCAAATGTGAAAAGGGCCTTCGACAATACGTTTTTCTTCTTTTCAAGACAATTGCACCACTTGTTAGTCCAAGCAAGGGGTTAGATCAAAAACCAGATCTGAAAACTGTAAAGTCAAAAGACCAAAATGAAAAATGAAAATAAAAATGCAGTAATACCAGATGCAAAGAGAAAATAGAACGTAAACGCGAAAATCTTGAACACAGATGCGAAAAGACAGGGAACTTGAATCTACAAAACATAGAACAAAGCAAAAACGTGAAAACACCAAACACAGGCACAATTTCTGGATGAAGACGCGAAAAGAGAAGATCGGACCTACAAAACACAGAACAAAAGCAAAAATGCGAAAACACCAAACGCAGACGTGATTTGTGGACGAAAACGTGGAAATACCAAATGTAGACATGTAAAGAGAATCATGAACCCACAAAACTAATAGAAAACACAAACGCTGAAATATATGACGCAGACGCGGTTTCTAATCACAAACGCAGAAATAAAAGTCGCAGACGTGCAATAATTTGAAATCGGCATTGATCTGACCTGCAACTTCAACAAAAAAGCTAAAAACAACCAACAAAAGTTAGAAATGAAGGGACAAGATTCCCACCAGACGTGCCAAAATGTATACGGTGAAAAATGATGATGATAAACTATTGTAAAAACACAAAGATCCAACTACAATAAACCCTAGTCTTACAATAAAACATTCACCATACACCAATGAAGATACCTAAGAACATGCAAATCAACAAATTGAGCAAAAATACTATTCACATGTCAAGTAGGGTTTCAATCTCTATTGATCTTGTTTGATATATTTGCTCTCAAATTTTGTATGTGCACAAGAGCTCAATAAAGAACGGATTGTGGTTGTGAAGTCGCCTGATCGCAAGAAGGCTTGATTGCATAAAGTATTGATTAGGTTTGTGAAAGGAGGAGAGTATCCTCTTATATAGAAGACACTTTAGAAAATGGAGGGATAAGATTAGGAGGTGAGAAGATAAATGGTCAGCTAAGATTAAAGGGTAGGTAGAAGAAACAATAAAATAATGAGGGGGTAGGTAGAGGAAAATTAAGAGGTAAATGCCATGTGTCATAGAGAAAAAAGGTAAATGAATTAATTAAATAAATAGAGATTTGTTTAATTAATAAAGGAAGTAGGACCAAATAAATAAATAAAAAATTTATTTAAATGAGGAAAAAGCTAGAAGAGGCTAAATGAATTAAATAAATAAATAATTTAATTAAGCTAGGATAATTTTAGGTGTCTACAAATTGTATGAACAATAATTATATTATATTAACATCATCATGTAGTATTAACAATATTTTTATTATATTAACATCATGTAGTATTAATAGTATTTTTATTACATTAAAAACATCATGTTGTATTAATAACATCCTACAATCTTAGATGTTCATATTCTTACCAGCACGTGTTACCCAATTTGTGGGACTACTGACCTCTCCTTATTTTCCTTCTTACTTACCCGATGCCTTTGGCTAGGGGAAGTACCATCCTATTTGAATTTTTTCAATGGACATGTCTCTCCCACAAGAAATGGTAAAACAAAGCAACCTTACCCTAAACCAATTCGGTGATTCCAAATTAAACATCAGTCAACATAATATTTACTAATATTATGTGTGAATATTACTTAACGATAATTATTGTTGATTGTAATAAATGCAAGCTAATATTTGTGTCTGTTTAATAAATATTATTTAAAAGTAATTATTGTGATTGTAATAAATGCAAATTAAAATTTATGTGTTTATTGAATAAATATTATTTAACAATAATTATTATTGAAATTATTAATATAAGTTAATATTTATCGTGGCTATTAATGATTATTGTGAATATTAGTTAATAATAAATATTGATTGTGATTATAAATGCAAATCAATATTTATTTAATAATTATTATGAATAATTGTTAATAGTAATTATGCTGAGAGGTATCTACAATGACATACAAATATCCGTAAACAAAAAATTGGTTTTGAATAAATTTGACGTGTAGATGACAGGTAAATGCATACATGTTTCAGTTTCTGTATAAGTATTTATGCCGAGAGGCATCTACAATGACATATGAATATCCGTAAACAAAATATTGGTTTTGAATAAATTTGACATGTAGATGATAGGTAAATGCATGCATGTTTCAGTTTTTGTATAAGTATTATTTTACTACTCTGAATAAAATAGAATCATTGCCTCTTGTCTCTAAGTATATGAAACTGTTACATCTTTAATGAGAGTGAAAGAGTGCAACATTATTCAACTCGATGTCCTTCTTGACAACTAATAAACATGCAAGACAATTATGTGATATCTCTTGGCATTACTTCACATATCTTTTTTTTAGAGTATAGGTATACTAGTATACTTGAACAAATAAATACATAGTTTAGATCCTCTTGATTTAGAATGCAAATACTCAGAATATAAGGGATATTACAATGTCAACCATTTCATCTTTAATTTTAACAGCTGATCTTCCATCTTCTCACATTGGAGAAGCTATTGAGAAGTTTTTAAGTTCACTCCTCTACATCCTAGAGGCGGTTAGACACTAAGTTGATGGTGTCAAAATTTTTATTTTAAAATAAACTATATGTATGTAACTCTATGTTAGCAATCAATGCTTATTTTATGTACTTAAGCTCTTTCAACATTGTTTGAGCTTGTCTAGACCCAAAAAGATTTTGTGAAACATTTGTACATCCTTTTACATAGTGAAACAAGGAGTGGTTGCTCTTTAGGTTCAATTTATTCACCCAAACTGGATTTCTCAAGCTCAATTTTGTGTTGTTTCAACGTGCTTTATTTCCCATATATCATTGTTTAGAACTATGTTTATGGATTTGAACATGATCATATTGCTAAGGAAAATATTGTTGAGTCAATTGAATACAAATTAATGGCTTATTAATGATATTAAAAGAATAACATATATATTTGTTAAGGATAGAGTGTGCTATATCCACCTTATTTATAAATTATTTGGCTTCAATTCTTTAGATGCATACACGTCTTTGAAAGTGAGAAAGTTACCCAAATGCACATTACTCTTAATAACTAGGAGTAGTCACTCAATATAACATAATTTATAACTCCTCATTATCAAATTGGTGTTTTGTTTTAGTTAACAATACAAATATTGGAACTAGATAACATAAATGATAGCCTGGATTACTTTATTGGGTGCAACTAGTCAAATCATTCACAATGATCTTCAAACCCATATTTATATGAAAATGTTGTAACAAAGATCATTAAAGCATTTTGTAAAAGTAGGAGGTGAAGATTGAACCACTAGACAACATAGTCCTTTGAGGTTTGTGGAATCAACTAAACCAATATCTTTTCATCATATGCAAAGTCTACGAAAGCAACCACAAACAACTCTATGTGAATGCTTTGATATCCTCTTCCATTATATAATTCAAATCTAGAAGCCACAAATACTATATCGAATGGACATGTAACAATTGCATAGGCTAAATGTATATAATGTAGAGGGTTGTATGCAATATAATCTTTTTCATGATCATTGATTGCTTTCTTTGGATCTGCCACTTCATGTAATAGTGTATTCGAGATAGAGGTGAAAATAAGGTTAGTATTAGGTGTATGTAAAACAATGGAAAAATTAGTGAGGTTGGGAGGTGAGTGGCAATGTTGTAGCCATGGACGGATTAATCACATTATGAGAAATGCTATTCATGGAGGTGGAGGAGAATAAAGTATGACTCATGGGATGGGAAGGAGAAATACTATGGAACATATGAATAGGAAGCATATCACTTGTGGCTATGTGTGAAAAAGGATGGAATGCAAATGTAACTATAGATGGAATGTAAACTCTAGAGGTGGTTATGACAAGAGTGTAGCCATGGGGTGAGCTATATTTGGGAACAAAGCCAACAAGGAAAGAGGTAGGAATAATGAAATTAGGTGCAACAATAGGGTTAACAATATTAGTTCTCATTAAGGTGGTAACAATAGGGTTGTAATTAGAAGAGGATGGATGTGAGGATAGATGATTATAAGGGCTTAATAAGGATTCCTTAATGTTGTAAATATCATTGAGCATCCCTCAAATGTCTCAAAAAAAGAGACTTGCTAATTCACAAGGACATTAGATGAGTAAATGCGTCAATTTAGGCTTGCCCAATAAGTGCAAGATGTTGCTTCGCAAAATGTGCTTCATGATCACAATTGTGAATCATTCAAGATAGTATCAACATGAGCACTAGGAAAGGTTTCATTATTGTTAAACTTGGTAGCCATTAGGTTTTAACAAGTCACACTTCTTAAAAGAAGGTTATGGTCATAAGTAGCTTGTGGCATAAGAAATACAATATGACAGAGGTAATCAACCTCAATTTGGAAAAAAATAGAAAATTAGAAGTATGTCAATCATGACACTAAGGATACATATGGGTGAGTAAGGTGTGTGATACATAAGATATATAAATAAGCACACCAAACCCTAATGCAAAGATATGCTAATGAGGCATGATAACAAAAGGACAAAATTTGGAAATAAGATAAAGATATAAAAAAAAATTACAAACTTAAAACCCATAATATTTAGAATTAAGGAGAAACTAGATTGTGCAAAATATGTGAAGGAATACGAAACTTTCCCTAAGCTTAATTTGTGCTAGTCCAATAAGATGGAATCACATAAGCATAAATCAACCTATATTTATTTGATGATATATGCGAGTGACAATTGAATAATTAATGTTGAGTTAAGAAGCTTACAAATTAATGATGATTGAACAACATTTTGTTATTTAAATAATTATAGTCCTAGTACACTTTGTGACCCAAATTGCATACATATGTTTAGAAACGCATAGATGTATTCTTATATGATCACACCGTGAGTCTTTACAAATATATACAAATGCATATATATTTTTCGTTGTTTTTTTAATAGTGAAGAGACGTTAAAATTTGTAATATATGATTAGGGGCTCTTAATCATGGGCAATATCTTTGTTGTTTACTTGGTGATGGTTTGCCTCACTTGCTGCACTAAACTTGGTCATACATATCTATAGTGCTATCTACATATGATTCATTTAACTAGAGAGAATTTATAAAGTAACTCATATTTCAATTTTAAGTAGAAGCTATCAATATTTTCATCTTCTATGTCTCCAAATGCATGTCCCTTTACCATATATTCTATATATGCCCACAAGTTATCCACTGCACTTATCCCAAGTCAACTATTAATTTTACCTTTTATACTAAAGACAAATATGCCACATTTTAGTCAACTTCAAACAAGAAATTTCGTCAAAGGAAATATAATTGTTAAAGAATTATTTGATGTTAATCTTAAGTGCATTAATTGAGTATTTATATAAGAAAATGTAATATCAATTGTTTAGATTAAAAAATATGTTTAAGAACTACATTGAGGTGTGCCACCAATATGAACAATAATTATGATTAATTTTAGGAAAAAAATGCAATACAAAATAATATAATTAACCATTTTCATAGAGGAAAAATATATTGAGATATTGAAAACAATTCTACAAGAATTGCTATATAAACTCTATCTACTATAGTAAAAGGTCAATTATTATAAATTTTATTTTATTTAAAAAACATGAATTTTAAAATATCTTTTGGAAGTTACGTAAGAACTACATATTATTATTGTATCTTGCTTTACTCTTCTTATAAAATAATTTAAAGTTAGATTTTTAAGTGAAGAAATTTATTCATATATCCCTACTTTTGTTTGCATCAATAAGAAAAACAACCATTACAATCATAGAGACATTTCTATTTTCTAATGCATATATTAGAAGACGATAACAAGTTATATATAACATTTCAACTCACTATTGAAAAGAAACATTATCAGATCACAAATAAGAAAATATTTACAAGTCACACTTATAAATGTATCACAAGAAGTACTTCATACGAACATCTCTTTTCATAGCATTATATACTTCTTGAACCTACAAAATGAAACAATACAATTTATTTAATTTGAATTGTGAAAGACAAAATAAAAAAAAATTGAACACTAAAGTTTAATCTCTTCGAAGTTTAAAAACTATCCATCTTTGTATACTAATATATCTAGACATGGAAATAATATTTACTAATAAATAGACAAAAATGGTGAGCATACATATCATCTCTCTATATAAGTTTCGGAAATTCATCTTGCCTTAGAAATGCATTGAAATCCCCAATATCAACCTCAATTATTAGAACTACTATTTTTATATGTTTAAAATGTTGCTCTTACCCTCATTGCTTACACGTTGGAAGACACTACCCCTTTATTTAAGTTTATTCAATGAAATTTCGGTAAAAGGAAAAATATCATAAAGGTTATGAAATGGAATTGCACTCAAACAAGGCTTCCATAACCATTGGACCCAAAGCTCCCTTCTAATTCTTTATAAAGCTAGAGACGAGAAACTCTTCAGGTTTTAGAATAAGATTGGCATGCCATTTGCTTCCTAAGCTGTTTGGAACCATATTAAGAGACTATTATGACAATGATTAGGTTTTAATAATGAAGGCTTTTGTTGCTTTTACTTTTAAGCTGAAAAGTGGTCACTCCACAATTCATCACGTTCTTACACTCAAGATTATCATTGTAAATGTCTTAACTATTAGCTAAGAAGAAGAATTATTCATGGGTTTTTGTTAAATATTTTGAAATCTACAATTATATGGTAGAAATAGAAATATCTTTAGCTCAGAAGAAGAAGAATTTATGGGTTTTGTTAAATATTTTAAAATTTACAATTATATGATAGAAATAGAAATATCTTTATCTTAAGTAGCAGTCTATTAGATTATATGAAATGGCTTTTTTACTAAACTGAAAATTGAAGAAATTCTTTGTAATAAAGATCTTAAAATAAGGTTGCTCTCTACCCTCTTCACCTTTTACATGAACAAAATAATGAAACTCTTTTCTTAGACATGGAAGGATGTGTAGTGACCAATCTATTTAGTAGGATCATTTTATTACGCTCCTATATAAAGATAATATTAAATTATCAAATCTAGAAAAACAAATTACTCCACATTCCTTTCCACAACCTTCCTCTATAACTAGTTCCTTATCATAAATACTTTGGCATGAAACTCAATCATAAATTGGATAAGAATATTATTATCTAGGAAGAATCTATTTAGGTTGGAAGTTATCCTATAGATTAAAGAATTATTATTAGAATGCTACATTTTGAAACCTAGATGAGAAAATAGCCAATATTCTGTCTTCATAACGCCTATCAGTACACACACATTAATACAGTGTTCCACGGGCGTTGGGGACGGGGGGACGGGGGGACGAGGGGGACGCGTTTCCGGGACGGGGGGACCAAGGGCCTAAATTTGGGGATGGTAGGGGGACGGCGGGGGGACGGCGACGGGGGGGGTGGCGGAGTGGTGGTGCTCATATACTTGTACATATACATATAGTACTTGAAAAACTAGTTTTGAAAAGATGTATGACAGTATTACAGTGTAAGAATTACATTTCAAATGAGACTATAGGAAATTTGAAATACTAAATCTAAATACCAAGATTTCTAAGTTGTGTTGTTATATGGAGCCTGATCAAACTCGGAGGTTAGATTTTCCCTACTTCTATCGGCGCGGTTTCCCCCTATATTTTTCAACGGGGGTTTGGGGGCAGCGCCCCCAAGTTGGGGTCAAGGGGCAGCGCCCCTTGCGCGTTCCCTGTCACGATACAGGGCGGGGTCGAGGGGCAGCACCCTGCGAGGCCAAAAATACTTTTATTATTTTCTAAAGACGTCGGGTGTTATTTTTCCATTGGCCCACGTCCAATTAGAGTTACCCCTTAACCCTCAAAAAACTTAAAAACTCACTTTTTTAAAAAATTTTAATTTTAAACATTGCATATAAGTGGGGGCGACAGGAGACGTCTGGGCGTCTCCCCGTCCTTGGAGAGACGTCTGCATGTCTCTTGAAAGACGGGGAGACGCCCAAACGTCTCCCAAGGAGACGTGGAGGCGTCTCCATGTCTCTTTGGGAGACGCCCAAACATCTCCCAAGGAGACGTCTCCACGTCTCCCTGGAAGACGCGGGGACGCGGGGACGTCTCCACGTCCCGGCGGCGTTTGGGTGGCGGTGGCGGGACGGCGGGGGACGTCGCGTCCCCGTCCCCAAGACGTCTCTGACGGGGGGACGCGCCCAAAAAGGGGGGGGACGCGTCCCCGTGGTTCACTGCATTAATAAAGTTTGAGAATTTTGATACACATGGAACAAGTTCAAACACAATCCAAAAATGGCTTATCATTGATCACTTTAAACTTAAATATAATAAACCCTATCATGTTCTCCTCATAGAAGTTGACATACACATGGAACAAGTTCAAACACAATCCAAAAATGGCTTATCATTGATCACTTTAAACTTAAATATAATAAACCCTATCATGTTCTCCTCATAGAAGTTGACTTGCTGACCTTAAAGATAACCTCTCAAATGTTATATATTATATAAAATAAACTATCTAAATCGGGTTATGGCAAGTTTAGTTTGGTTTAATTCAATTTGCAGCAAAAGCCCTTGATAATTATTGTGCATAGTGTGAGTACTTGTAGATTTTATCCATAATCTAGCGTTTAGAGTTAGTTTTATGATTCAAGTGAGCTTCTCCTTCTAGTTTGAAGAGAAGTTTACCTCACATACTATTTTGTTTTATATTGTATTGCAGAAGACAAATCAAAATGATAATAGCTTTTGACAGCTACAAATGAGCATCTTTCAGCATTTACAATGGCATGTGGTATAATGGGTATAGCTCATGAATGTATCACCGTTCGCTTGTTTGTAGATACTTTGATCAAGAGTGTAGTGGATTGGTTCCATCATTTTACTACTAGTTCAATTACTAATTGGTAATCTGTGCAAAAGAAACGTTTGACATTTTTCAAACCAGCCAAATATTTTCATCTTATTTACGTAAGTTTCACGTGCCAAGAAAGATGATAATCAATGTATCAAAGAGTTCACTAGAGTTCACTACAAGATTCAATCATCTAGTCACTAATTAAAATTAGCACCAATTTGAAGCCATCTCTCGAGATTCTTCTAAGTTTGATTAATAATATTCTATTGCCTATATTGCATTCTTCATCAAGACAAGTTAGGCAAATAATTTGGGAAAGGCTCAAGAACATGCAATTGAATTTTGGAGGATAATATGCTTATTACTAGAAAAATAGGGATTAAAAAAAAGAGAAACGATTAGGGCATTAATTCAAAGTTCAATTGATACATCGTTGGAAAGAGTAGTAAATGAAGTGACAATCGTAATAAGGTATATGTCTCAAAGTGTTCAGTCCAACATTATCAACATCCATCTCAACAACTATCATCATCACATCAATAGTTATAGACAACATCTGTCAACATCACCACTAAGGTTAGAAGCACCTCCTCCAACTTATATCCATTACAAAATTCATGAGACTAATGGACATGATGGAATAAGTTGTCCGAAAATGTATGAGTTCATACAACTATTGGGAATTCCGAATGCAAATCGAGGAAATTTTGGGTGACCCTCAACATGTACTAAATGAGCCCAATGGTTAAAGTTGAAACTATAACGGAATATATTCAATAAAAATTGCTAATGATTAAAAAGTAAGCACAATTTGCCTAGTCATGCACTAGGTGTCTTCATGTGTTTGCAAAATTGGCAAGTGGAAAATATGCATGAAAAAGGTAAGAAAACAAAGGGCAAGAAGGTACAAATGAAATCATAAACAAGGCAACACTATTCTTCTCCTACAACCTATATTGGAAAAGAGGACATCAATTGCACAAGGGATGACAGTGAATCAAGACGTTTCCTCTTCATTCAAAGGATTAGTTAAACCTTTTAATATGAAAAATCTAAAAAAATTAAGTGTAGTCAACCTTCTTAGTTGATACAATCTTTGGAGATCAAGAGTCTAATGTAGAAGGTTTAAGTTTTTCTTGAAACTCATGTTGAGGGATCATAACTAGATGGTAAATATGATTTTCTATTTGATGATGTTTCAGCTTTGGATCCAATATTTCCAAGTGTATCAATGAAGAGTACTTTGAAGATTCAATGGTTGTCAATGAGCCTATAGTAGATGGTGTTACCAAAAAAGATGAAGAATATCAAGACTATGATAAGGATTTAGAGCATTTGATTGTCACCATCAATAAAGATGTACAAAACATTAGGCTTCTATAGAGTATATTGTAATGTCCCTATTTGGGATTTGCCTTAATTTAGTCCCGAGACAACAATTTTCACTTTTAAAGTGAGAATTGTAATATATTAATAAACATAATTTAATCAGAACTGAATACACTTCATTATAGTATTTGACTTAAAATTTTAAGAATAGTTCAGAGGATAGAACTTATCTTGATAGCTTTTCTTGATTTGTTTACTTGAAACATATTCCTCCATGTTATGAATTTTCGCTGCTCGGCTGAGCCTTCAGATTAGATTAATAATATAATAAAATCTTCCCCAAATCTTCTATAAAGTCTTCCACCCACCTAACACAGAATAACCACAATAACCTCTTTCAAAAGTCTACAATAATCTCCAAGAATGCATTCCTTAACTTGGGGTATATGATTGGTGTTTATTGCTAAATTTGATAAATCAAATACAGGAAATAATAATATACATGACAATGCATACCGAACACAACAGTAAAATATATCTTTATTCGCAAATGAAATTATTATAGAGGACAAGACCAGAGATGGTCAACCAAGGATTACAATAGATCCGACTATACTACACTCCCTTCCTTGACGATACTCAACATATTTAAAGGACCCGACGATTGCCGACAGGAACACAACTGTCAACCAACTAACACATTAACTACCCAAGCATGACAACCCACTTAATACAAACAATTAATACATTGCCAGATAACAAATATTATCAAATAGAACGAAAGGCATTTTATGCCAACTACATCATCCCCCCCAAAAGAAAAAGTCATCTTCCAGATGAGAAGTACAAGTAATATTTGAAAAGACTAATGATAGACAATGACTTGGACTAGATGACCCCAACTTGTAGTGTACCTGCCAAATCAAATGAGGGTTTGGGGGCAACACCCCCAGCTGGGTCGAGGGGCAACGCCCCTCGCAGTGTCCCAGGGCAGCGCCCTTGTCGCCAAGCCCAAATTAAGACCTTCAAAACCACACGGAACTCCATGGATCACATGATTTGTGGTTTTTTAAGATGCCAGAAACGTTGTTGATGAAGCTTGAAAATAGAGCTTGTGCAATCTTTAACTAATGTATGCAACACAACAAAGTCTGACATTTCATGAAGATATGCAAATTTGTTGACTCTTGCCAATGATGTCGTACTAATATACTGTATGCCCTCTTCATACTATCCAACATAATCAAAGGTGCATACCAAAGTGTGATTTCAAAAGTACCTGTTGTCCTTCAAATAATAGTCGTATTGTTGAAAAGTTTTGTTTGCCACATACGGTAAACGATTAAACGCAGAAAGCAAATGCACAAATCATAATGGAAATATATCGAAGAACCAGTTTCTATATTAATTCAACAATTCATATACATCAAGTGCTTATAACATTAAACTCAGATACGACTATCATGATCCTACTTCGAAGGAAAGGTATGCAATATATAATACCCGAAGGGGTGCGACCAACCGTTGCGTCCAACTGCCCTTCGGGATGACTAACTGACTACCGTAACTCATAATTACCGATGACAACATAACATAATACGACAACATGACATAATGATTATTCCCGGCAACATCATCCCCCCCAAGAAAAAAAGTCATCTCCGGATGACTTAATACAAAATAGAGATGATGTTCATACATTAAACAGAATCAAGGTATAGAACTGCAGGAACTGCTGACGCCATCGAGCCCGGAACTCATACACCTGCTGTATCCTCCCCTGAAAAACCCTTTTCTGCTACCATCCGATGCTCAAGTGCGGATGTCACCATTATTACTTCCGCGAGTTCTTTTTTTCCTTGACATCACAGTCCTCCTGTGCCTAAACCAAACTTGTCTGCAAAACACGCTTTGCAGTCTCAGCCTCCATCAACTGCTATTCAAATGATACTATCTCCCTAGCCAATTTGTCCTCGATAGCCACCCGTGCTGCCCTCTCGACATCCAAGACCTGTGTACGCTGAGCTGAGTCTCCCGCTACTACTACCTCCAACCTGGTGGTCAGCTCCTCCCGAGCCCTTGTGCATCCACCAAGGCAACCTCACGTCCAGCCGAGACATACTCCAAGTTCCTCAAAGCGTACCATTCATGCCTGGAAGTGGCCACAATCTTCTGGCACAAAGGCTAGTAGACGCCTCAAATCCTCCATCACACTCTCCAAACGCTAATGACTGAACTAAATAACTCCCTGGTGCCGTACGACTTCGCGTTCTTGTAATGCCTTCCTTCAAACTCTATTTGTTCGCAACCTCCAAATCCGTCTCCCTCTTCGGCTTATGGCTTCCCCACCAATGCTTAGCTTCAAGCTTCTTTCTCACAGTACGGAACAACCACAACACTTACCGAGACTTCTCTGATGCCTTCGCCCAACTCAAAAATGTATTGTAGCTCAAAAACAAACTGGGGGTCTGGGGGCAATGCCCCCAGCGAGGTCGAGGGGCAGCGCCCCAGGTGCGCTCCCTGTCGCAGTACAAGGCGGGGTCGAACCACACGGAAGTCCATGGCGCACATCATTTTTGTGATATTTTAAGATGCCAAAAACTTGCTTCTCCACTCTAATTTTTCAGTGTCCTGGCTCCAGACTCCATCGAATGATTTTAAATCTGGTCGTCTTTTTTTTTTTTCACATGCCATTACCACCTTTATCCCTGCCATGCTGTGGTATTTTTCCTTTCACCCTCTTTTAAACCGCCGCCGCCGTTGCCGTGCTCCTTTAGGCCTACGGACTGTAATGTCTCAAGCTCGTATAGAGGTTATCTGTCGTATGATGGAGTGAACCTGTACGACAACTGGGGTCACTCGAAGCTTGGTGCCGTACGGTGATTGGTCTCCCGTACGGTGGCTGGGAAGGTCACGGTGACCTCCGTCGATGGTGGTGCACTGTACGGGGTCCCACCGCACGGCGGTGCACTGTACGGTGTCCCACCGCACGGTGGTGCACCGTACGGTGTCCCACTGCACGGGACCTCACCGCACGGTGGTGCACCGTACGGTGTCCCACCACATGGTGTTCAATCGTGGTGGTTCCACCATATGGTGTCCCATCGCACGGTGGTCTCCCGTGGTGGTTCCACCGTACGGTGGCCCCTCGACGGTGGTTCCACCATGCCCACCGTTTTTTTTCTTTTTTCTTTTTCTTTGTTTTTTTTTTACTTTTCAATTTTTATTTCTTTTTTAATTTCCTAATTTAATTGTCCAGAGAGTCTTCGGCTCAGTCTTGTGTCTCTGGGATCGCCCTTCATCTTTCTCGGTTTTCCTCGCCCAAGAGTCTCCCGCTTGGGTCTCGTGCCTCTAAAGTCGCCTGCCCGACCTCTCGAGTCCCCTTCCATCCTCTCGGGTGTCCTTCCGGCCTCTCGGGCCCCTTGCGCGTTTCTCGTGGTAGGGTTTCAATTTGGACCCGTTGATGGCAAGTCTATTTTCAATGGCCATCCGAAGACCTGGAACCATAAATTCTATAGGAACCACGGTCTCCTTCCCGTACATAAGAAGAATAATAAAAAAGATTTTGAAGGTTGCGGCCTTCCACACAGGGTTCCAATCGTTGCCGACATGAATGATCTTGGGATTATCTACGTCATCGTGGTTTGGGGCGTCTCCCTTCCAATATTCTCTATATTCCGGCAGGTACACCTCCTCTGTTACTTGCTCTGGTTCTTCTACTTCGAGCCTATAGCTCTGGAACATTTCGTAATCCTCCATCTGCTAGTGGAAGAGCCCGTTCAATGACCCCGTCTCATCCTCGGAGCACTCTCCTAGTTTGAGAATCCCTTCGTCATTGGGCTCTCTGCAGCCCCATCCTTCGTCCCTCAGGTCGCCTTCTCCTTCACCCTCCGATTCCGAAGATGATGCTAGTTCCTCACTAACCAACTGCATCCCAAGGTCTATGATAAACTTCCTTCCTCCATTCTCCATAGACAAAGTGTTCTTCCAGTTGTGGGTGGCCTTGGCTGCCACCAGCCACCCTCTCCCTAAGATCGCATCATAGCCTTTTTCCTTTAGTGGGATTACCACGAAGAGCAGTATGAAGGGTTGCGTCCCGATGGGTTTGATTCCATGCTGATCTGCTCCCAGCAGATTGAATGTAGATGGCCACAGCGTTGGCTTCCCCAGCTTCCGCCAGGTTTCTTCTGGAAGAACATTCACTCCTGATCCACCATCGACGATGGTATCGGTTAGAATGGTGCCAAGGATACCCATCTCCACAATGGTCGGGTTCCTTCCAGTGTTAATTGCCAGCAGCCTGGGGTCTATTGCAGACCCCCAGGAACATCTGTGCGGTAGTTGGTATTGGTGCATGGTTGGGAGAGATTATTCAGCAATGCCATTCGTAATTGAGGCATCGTCTAGAGGAGGTCGTGTACCTTCATAGGCACCTCTAGTTTTAAAATTTGATTTAGTATAGCCTCCTCCGCCTCCAATCGGCTGGAAGCACCCGTCGTACCCTTTGCCTTCGCCCCCTCTCATATCTCTTTCTCAATTTCTTCCCATGCTTCCCATACCCTTCGCTTCTCCGTCTCCGAGTCTGGGCACATTGCTTGTCTGGCTTGGGCGTGGGTTACGGCTAGCACTTCCTCTTCTTTGGTTTCCTCGATATTGAGCAAGTTGACGCCGGACTTCGAGCAGGTGGCGTCTTCGTGGTCTCCCGGTCCACACCATTTGCACAAATATTGTGTGGCCGCTCCCTTCGGACAGTCTCGGGCGAAGTGCCCCCACTGGCTACACACTCTGCATTGTATCATCGGTCGGCCTTTGGATTCGTATTGGATCCGGCTCCTTGTATTGTTATTGTTGTTATTGTTGTTTCATCCTCCCCACCGGTTATCTCGGTAGCCTCCTGATGTTGCATTGTTGTTCGCCTGGGAGCTGCTGGTACCGCCCGATGTAGTTGGTTGTTCTTGCGTAAGCAATACTTGTTGGTTTCATGTTTCATGTTGTATGGGCACTCCTTGGAGTGTCCCATCACTTGGCAAATCTCGCAAAAGGCCTTCTTCGGACAAGTACCCTTCGTATGTCCTTCCTCTTTGCACTCCGTGCACCATACATCCCCTTCGGTCCGACCCGTGCTTCTCATTGCTTTAAATTCTCTCCTCATTCGCTCCATGTCTTTCTGGAGCACTTGCACCTTTTTGCCAGACTTGCCATCGCTGCTGCTTCCCTCGGAAGAGTCATCATCCTTGGACGAGCTATCCTTCTTTTTCTTCTTGGATGTCTTGGTCTTGCTCTCGAGATCCATCGCTCTATTATATGCATCTTCGTACAAGGTTGGTGGAACAATTTTCATCTTCTTCCGGAGGGAGTGTTTGAGTCCCTCCACGAACCATCTCTTTTTCAACCCATCCGCTGGTTGACTCTCCATTTTCCCCAACAGTTCCTTGAGCCGCTGACTATAGGATCGAACTGTCTCGTTCTTGTTCTGCTTTGTGCCATAGATTTCGGCTACTATTTCATTGTCGTCTCTGAGGAGGCGAAACTCTATCTCGAACTCCTTCAGGTTGGGCCATGTGCCGACTTTGGTCTTATCCGTATCAGAGTACCAGTTGATGGCCACTCCCCTTAAGGTTGCTGGAAATTGTGTTACCCATTCATCCTAGTCGGTAACACCATTCGCTGACCATATGGTTTTGCAAGTGCAGCAATGGCGGACGGGATCTTCCTTCCCGTCACCATTAAACTTCGGCAGCTTCTGCTTACTTGCCATCCCACCGCTGGGTCTCGCTCCTTTGGTGCCTAGTGATCCTCTGCCTCCGCCTCCTGCACCTGACCCTCCACTCGTGGGTCCTCCGGAGAAGGTTGTTGACCCCGAACCGAACAAATTGCCTCCCGTACGGTACCCTTGTGCTCCCCCCGCACCGTCGGTCGTCTCCCTCCAGTTGTCCTCCGAAATGGACAAGTTCTTTAGTAGGGCTCTGGTAGCGTCGATCAGGTTTAGACTTCGCCTTGTTTTTTCCACCAACTCTTCGCGACTTCTTACCCTACGGTGGTATTCTGGCGAACTATAGAGTTCTCCTTCGGCACCCTCCGTGACTCCTCGGTTCCCTTCGGGCAACCCTACGATAGTGTAGAGAGTGTAATTCTCTCCGTCTATCTCTACCTCTACAACCTTCGTGACTCCTAGGTTCCCTTCGAGCAACCCTACGACAATGTAGAGTGTAATTCTCTCCGTCTATCTCTGCCTCCGCAACCTCCGTGACTCCTAGGTTCCCTTCGGGCAACCCTACGATAGTGTAGAGAGTGTAATTCTCTCCGTCTATCTCTGCCTCCGCAACCTCCGTGACACCTCCTGGGTTCCCTTCGAGCAACCCCTCGGTCAGTCGTCCCTCGACAAGCTGCCTTAGCCTACGCCTTTGTTCTATTTGTTGTCTGAGATTCAACGCTCTTTGTGCCACTTCCCATTCGTCACTTTGTATCTTCTTATTTTTGTCCTTATTTAGTATATTGGGCATAATTCACTTCCGTACATAGCAAGCACACGCCATGTACACAAAAAAAAAAAAAAACTTTTATTATTTTCCCTTTCGGCCATAATTTATGTCAACATTGTGCCAGGATTATTACAGGGTTAAATTTCCCCTTCGCCTCTTGCCATCACGCTTTGTGTCCCAACGACGATTGTTTTCTTCATACTGTCGGAGGACCTGTTGGCATCGCTCCTCACGAGCAATCTCCTCCAGGCGGGTTTGCTGTGCCAGTGATGCCTGTGCAAGCAACCGGGGGAGGTAGTTCATCAACCGATTCACTACGGGGCTAACTTCCAATGCGGTCCACACGGCACTTGTTGGGACTTCAACCTCCATGGCCTCTCTTCGGACGTAGGTCTCAATGGCCGCTTGAAGCAAGATTGAGAATTCCCTCGTTGCAGTGTCCTCTCCGTCGTAGAGTTCCGTTTGTGCGTCGTCGGCCTCTCGGTTAATCTCACCGACAGTTAGGCCCATCGTGTCCGTGCGCCATCTACTCCTTCCTTTCCCGAGTATGTCTAGGCAACGACGCCAAATGTTTGCCATATACGGTAAACGATTAAACGCAGAAAGCAAATGCACAGATCATAATGGAAATATATCGAAGAACCAGTTTCTGTATTAATTCAACAGTCCATATACATCAAGTGCTTATAAGATTAAACTCAAATACGACTATCATGATCCTACTTCGAAAGAAAGGTATGCAATATATAATACCCGAAGGGGTGCGACCAACCGTCGCGTCCAACTGCCCTTCGGGATCCTTCGGGATGACTAACTGACTACCGTAACTCATAATTACCGACGACAACATAACATAATACGACAACATGACATAATGATTATTCCCGGCAACAAGTTTTGCTACTCGAACTCGTATTGTAATGGTCGTACGACATTTGAAAATATTCGTACTTGTTCTACAATGGGGTACAAGAATTCTAGAGAAGGCTACTTAATATGCCATTGTATAATGTAACAAGGATGTTGTACTATGCTAGTGGAGAGCCATACGAGGAAGAGAAGCCATACTTCAAAAAGTTGAAGCTGCCATACGATGTGAAATTGAATGAGCCATACATAAAAAATGATGCTAAGTCTGTCGTACGACACAAGTCAAAGGATACTATACGGGTGATTGTCGTACAAGAGCAATAGGGGTCTGCTATACTGCCAAGGACCATAGTATGGTGCTATCAAGCAACAACTGTCGTACAACACCACCAAATAGCAATCAATGTATGTTGCACAAAAATGGTTCATGCCATACTGAAAAATGCAGATGTACGGAATGATGAGCAAGATGTCATACGAGATGGAGTCCAACATGCTGTATGGAAGAACTTGTCAAGATGTGTCATCGTAAGTGGGAACATGCCAAGTGATGTCGTATGGTTGGAAACTTAATGCATTGACGTACAGTTTTGAGGCACAGTACGGGAAGGACTACATGCCATACATAGTGAGGAGAAGATGGTCGTATGGTAGGGGCAACATGGTGCCAAATGGGAAGAATGGAAGAATGTCATACAGTGGCCAACTTAAGATGTCATATGGTATAAGATGGAGACCGCACGTGAACAATACAATGCCGCCGTATGGTACAAAATTTGAATTGACATTTTTGTGCCTGGGTATTCGTATGGATTTTAGCAATTGTAGTACAGTGTGGAAAGTACTTTGTATGCCAATTGAGCAGTACAAAATGCCTTACCATATGCAATGAAAACAATTGTGAAGTCTGTATTGGATAATATATCCCAATCCGTACTGTAGAGATTGGAGGTCATACAGACAAGAGGCTCCCTTGACAATGAAACTACCATACGAGGAAGAACCTGTTGTACACAATGTGCATTATTTTTCTCTCTAGCCCCCCTTTCAATTTGATAATTTTATCCAACTCCATAATTTTTCGCTTTCCATTTTCCATCCCTCCTAATTCCTTTTTCCTTTTCCTGTGAATTTCCAGTTAAGTTGATTTCCCTTGACACTTATTTATATGCTCCACATAAGATATTTTGCTCTCCGTACTCTGGGATGTATCATTCACAATTTTGCGTAATTTCCTCGATTGCTCTTCACCGAGAGTTGTGGCTTCAAGTCAATTGCATCTTGGCGAAAATACCTCATAGTCCTCTATCTGCTAGTGGAATAGTCCATTCAAGGAACTCGTCTCATCGTCAGAGAAATCTTCCAACTCGAGCACCCCTTCATCGTTGGCTCCATGCCTTTTCTCCCTTCGTTCATACCTAACTCTCCACCCTTGAACTCTAAGTCGGAGGATGCCAATTCTTTACTCACCGCTTGATTCCTTAGGTCGATGACATACTTCCTCCCATCACTCTCGATCGAGAGTGTGTTCCGCTTCCAATTATGATTTGTCTTGGCAGTGATCAACCATCCTCTCCCAAGGAGTGCGTCATATGCCTTCTTCTGCAATGGGATGACTATGAAGTCCAACAAAAATTGTTGTATCAATCATTACTTTTTGTGCCATCAATGTTCCCAACGGCTCAATGTCGTGTTGGTCGACACCTACCAAGTGGAAGGTTGACGGCTAGAGCGTCGACTTCCCCAGACATTTCCGAGTGTCTTCTGGCAATACATTTACTCCCGAGCCTCTATCGATGATGGTGTTTGTCATCTTCCCCATTATTTCCATCTCGACGACCATCAATCATGTGGTGGTTTCCTTGTCGGTTCCTCTTGTGGTTCGCATTGTTTTTGGCTAACTGTGTTATCTTTGACCGTGTTGGTAATGCCTTTTTCGTCTATGCTCTCATGATTGCCAGATTTGCCTCATCTTGTTCTCCCACACCCAGCATATTAATACCCTTTTGCTTTGGCCAGTCGGTGCCTTCATGATTCCCAAGTCCACACCATTTGCACAATAATTGTATGTTGTCTTGCTTATTCTGGCAGTCTCTCGCAAAGTGTCCCCATTCACTACATTGTCAACATTGTATGATAGGACGTCCTCTAAAGTCGTACTGTATTTGGTTTTGCCCTTGTTGATTTCTATTGTGGCCAGGCGATAATTTTGTGGTTTCGATGGGCTAGGCTCTCCTTGTGTGAAGAGTACTTGCGTACTTCTAGTCTTCAAATTATATGGGCACTCCTTTATTGAATGACCAATCACCTAGCAAATCTCACAAAACATCATTTTAGGGCAGTTACCTTTCGTGTGCCCCTCAATTTTGCACTCAGTACAACATAGTTCATTACTTTCTTTATTGGTTCCTTTCTTGGCCTTCAATTCTTTCATCATTCTCAACACATCCTGTCAAAGGGCCTAAACAGTTTTGGATTCCTCATCGCTACTACCTTCAATGCTCTCGTCATTATCAGTCTTCTTCTTCCCTCAGGAGGATGTTTTGTTTTCACTCTCGATGTCCATTGCCCAATTGTAAGCATCAATGTATGAGGACAGAGGCACTACTTTCATCTTCTTGCGCAACGAGGGGATCAATCCCTTAGTGAACCACTTCTTCTTCAACCCATCGGCTGGCTGGTTCTCCATCTTGTTCAGCAGTTCTTTGAGCCTAGGATTGTATGCTCGCACATTCTCGTTCATCTATTGCCTAGTGTTGTAAGTTTCTGCAACAATTCCATTGTCATCTCTCAACAGTTTAAACTCTTCCTGAAATGCCTTCTTCAGTTCGTTCCATGATGCTTTGTATTGAGTCGCTAGGTCTATATACCAGTTGATGGCAATTTCCCGTAGGGTGGCAGGAAATGCCTTCAACCAATAATCCTGGTCGTCCTGACCATTCGCCTCCCATATTGTTATGTAGGTCTTGCAATGACGTACAGGATCCTCCGATCCGTCCCCTGTAATTTTAGGGATTTTCTGTTTCTCCTGGGTGTTCATCATTTTTTTCACTTGAAAGGTACTATGTGTATTCGACCAAATTGGACCGTCTCACTCTCACCCACGTTCCTATGCCTCTCTTGCACTCTTGGCCACACGCGAGCTCTCTACGCATACACCTTCTCCATCTTCTACACCTTGGTCACCTTCGGCGAGGGGCAAGTTCCCGATACGATGCAAATTGGTTTCTTGCCTACTTACTCCCTTGTGTGCCAAACTTGGGTGGATTGTTCCAACCGTTACGTTCCGATGCTTTCCTTGCACTCTCGGCCACGTAGGTGTCCTCTACACGTCCACCTTCAGCGTCCCCAACACATTGGGTACACTTTGGCGCTTTCCTTGCACTCTCGGCCACACACGTCCTCTACACATCCACCTCCAACGTCCCAACACTCTGGGTACTTCCAAGCTTTGGCTTGTTCCTATCCTCCCTCCGACCGAGGGTCGACGAATCACCTAATCACTTGGTCTTGACCAGCCTGTGGCCTCTTCTCACTTTTATTGGGGTCTAAGGGCATTAATTACTCAAGGCTAACCCAATTTCTTTAAAGGCAACAATGCCAAAATGTTTACAGCTATATCTGATAAATCAAATACAGCAAATAATAATATGCATGACAACGCATACCAGACACAACAAGAAAATATATCTTTATCGCACATGAAATTATTACAGAGGAGAAGATCAAAGATGGTCGACCAAGGATTACAATAGATCCAACTATACCATACTTCCTTCCTTGGCGATACACAGCTTTTAAGGACCTGACAGTTGCCAAGAGGAACACAACCGTCAACCAACCAACACATTAACTACCAAAGAGTGACAGCCAACTTAATACAAACAATTAATACGTTGTCAGATAATAAATAATATCAAATATAACAATAGGTATTTTATGCCAACTACAATTGGTCTTCACAAATTTGCCATAACTCTCTTCTCCAATTTGCAATAATTCCTTTCTTAAATCGGTTATAAACTGATCATAAATTTGCCAATAAAATGATTACAAACTCCTTATGTAAATATGCTATAAACTCCTGATGCTCTTCTCATTAAATCTGCAAGTTATCTTCTCCTCATAAATCTGGTGTATATGCTTGGTTGTCTATCACTTACAAATCTGTCTTAATCACATCTGCAAATAATCTTCTTTAATCAAATCTGATTCTTCATGATCTGCTTAGTGCTCCACAACTTCCACCTTCATATGATATTGTAAATATTCATCTCTCACACACTGCATTCTACACGTATTCTGCACTTATTCCTTATACATCGACTGCATATATTCTTTTATTCAAGTCTGAAGCTCTCTCCATAATTATCTGCCCTATGTCTGCTTATATCAGAAATATATCTTATTCTTTATTTGCTGGTGTATATGATCAGATATATCTTTTCTTCTTGCCGACTCTACACCCCCTTCTAACTTAATGGAACGGCCTTTTCTTATATATTGTGTCTCACTATGAGACATATCTCTTTATTGTGTCCTCTTAAACGAATTGCATCCCTTGAATAAATTATTGTCTTTTACTGATCGCATCTCTTCACTTATGTTTTAATTACTGAGTAGTAATTAATTTATGATTGGTGCTTGTTTTTTTTTTGGTCGGTAAAGGCAAAGCCATATTTAGTATTAATTAGTGTAAATACATATGATTACCACTGAATTTCAAGATATTCAAAAAACCTCTGCTCTTACAAAGCACAGAGGTCCCTTCAAAACCAGAGCCTTTTAGCTTAAGGTTTAGCCACTTTCTTGAGCCATTTAAGGTTTGATAGTCTCGAAAAGCCAAAACAAAATTACTGATAATGTCTGAATTCAACGACCTAGATTCAGAGTTTTTGAACTTAAAATTAAAGTCTAATAAAAATATACAAGGATGACTGCATATTCAGTAAACTAAAGGAGGTATCCATAGAGAGCCTAGCTTGTCGAGGGAATGTCCGGTTGAGGAAGTTGGTTCCTTGGGCGGCCTCGACCTCTGCTTGCTGGAAAGCCCCGACCACGACCCCTGCCCTTGCGACCTCTGCTCGAGCCTCCTCTGCAACTCTGTTCTGGTTTAGGTTCTGTTTCTGCAGCAAGCATAGGCAGGAAGCCATTCATTCTTGCAAAAAGGAACAGAATCTCTTCTTGCCCTTCAGCCTCCGGATCTTCACCTAAAAAACGCCATTTGAGGTAGCTCAGCCCTGCACTCGCAAACTTTCTGTGCCTATTCAATTCTTTATCCTTCAGGTCTAGAAGAAATGGGTAATATTTGATAAGAGCACCATGAGCGTTAAAAAGGATTCTGTCGCTAGGTCTAGGCGCACCAGAATCGTGATTGGCCTTATTCAGAACTTCTTGGAGCTCTTGAAGAATTTCAGTTGGGAAGAGTTCCCTGGTAAGGTTCTAGATTAATTGCTTGGAAAGCTTCTGATCCAGCAGTGACGCCACAAATCTGGACGAAATGCTGGTGTTGTCTCTTGGGTATTCATCTCTGCTCAAATGAGCGCTCCCCAGAATCAATTTGACTGCTAAAAGAACCGGAGGGTCCGAGTAGATGAGGAGATGCTTGAGTCTCAGGTCCGTAATCTTTCTGAAAGAAACTTGACGGGTAGAAGCACCAAGTGAGATGGGGGTGTCTGCACCAAAGCAAGAAACGGGCCTGGGATAAACACTCATGATGAAGCCGAAAGGGGGCTCGGAAGACATGGCGACCGTGGGCAAGGACAAGCAAGAGGAGAGCCAGAGAGCAACCAGTAGAGCCGAAATGAAAATGAGAAGCGATAAATGGACTCTTCTGCAGGAAAGCGGGCGCACAACTCAACGAGCAATGATGGGAAAACGAGAGCAATTAAAACTCACGCGAAGGTGGCGGAGAATAAATGCTCAAATCAAGCCAAATCCATTAAAATGCGGAGGGAGAGATTAGCTTGCGGACAGCTCATGCAAGGACAAAGAGGTAGCGCTCACCAGCTGGACTTTAGTAGGTCCCGTATTAATGTTGCTGGTTAGTCTACTCGGCTTTACCGGACCCACCTTGCATCCCAAGGTTAGTTGAGTGGTTAGTTTGAAAAGGAGAGTGACCGTTGGTGTTAGCCGCCAAAAGGAGGGCAGGTAAGGAATTTTTGAATTTGATTTATGCATTCCTCCAGTCTACTAGCAAGTAGTGACTCGAACCTTGTCTGATTGGTCATATTAGCTTGGTCGATCTAAATTAGCAGAAGGCTAAGATCCCTGTGACCACCAATGAATAAAGGCTCCTAAAGCTGCAACTTTTGATAGTGCATCCGCCTCTATATTTGCTTCTGTATATATATGTTTTGCCTCGAAGTGTTCCAAACTATTTAGGATTTCTAGAATTCTCTCCAATAGAGCTTGAAGCCTCCAATTGGGGGTTGACTTCTTCCTTATAGCATTAATTGCTATCTCTGAATCTCCTTCCACTGTAATATTTTTGATACCATGGTTGATGCAATCTTTCAGGCCTAATAGTAGAGCGGTGAACTCTGCTATGTTATTAGTGTCTGGAGGGATTGGTTTTTCCATTTTCCCGATGATTGCTCCTGATTGGTCTCTGATGACATAGCCTATTCCGAAGGGGCCTGGATTGCCTTTGGAGGCCCCATCAAAATTCAGTTTCACCCAGTCTGGCTTCGGGGGAGACCAGATTGCACCTTTCCTTTTAATTGAGTTATGGCGAGAGAGTGAGGGAATAATGATTCCTTGCCAGTTTTGACTAATTTTCCTATCCCATGAAGAGAAAACTTTAGACTGATTCGGAGCAAAGGCTGTTCTGCTATTGATTGAATCCACTATTGCCGATTCTATTGAATTTAGAATTGATTTCTGATTTCTAGCTTTACCTTCAAATAGCCTGCGGTTCCTTTCTTTCCAAATTTCCCAAATTAAGCATGATGGAGCAATTTCCATAATTTGTCTCAGCAAGCTCTCCTTTGTATGTAGAGGCCAGCTCTGGAATAGAGGCTTGATTTCATTCGGCAAGACTAAGATCAGTTCCAATTTTGCACAGAGCCATCTCCAACATTTAGAGGCAAAGGGACAGGTCAAGAGGAGGTGGTCCACTATCTCTGATTGGGCTTTGCAAAGTATACATCTTGAAGGTCCTTCATAGCCCATTCTTGTGAACCTATCTGCAGTTAGGATTTTTTTTTGGATTGCCAACCATGCAAAGATGTCCGCTTTCGGGATGACTTTGGAGCTCCAGAACATCTTGAGGGGGATATTGTGGTTGTTGAGCTCTACTGGGCTAACCAGAACTCTGTAACCATCCTTTGAGTTATACTCTCCTGTTTTGGAAGGCTCCCAGATGAGTGAATCTTCCCCTCTTCTAGGGGTGATGTTTCTCGCCTGTAGGTGACCTAAAAGCTCTTCCAGGTCCTCCCTTGGAATTGGCAGGCCCTCCATTGATTTCCACTTCCAGCATAGTGTGTTTGTTGTATCTACTATTTCCATATAGTCTTTAACTCTGACTCCCCAATTCTGTTTGAACCAGTTTTCTGTTGCAGGGATATTCATTATATTTGCCAGGGGTGGATAACCACCCCAAGAGTCTTCCCAGAATAGGCTTGTTGAACCATCATGAATATCCCAAGAGACTGAGTTTGAGATTAGGTTTCTACAAGAGATGATGAAATTCCATATTCTTGATCCTTTCGGAAATGACCCTGATCTGAGGATTTTTAGATTATTCTGATTTGAGAGATACTTTGTTGCTAGCATTCTAACCCAGGATGCATTTGGGTTTTTAATAAATTTCCATACTAGTTTGGCCCCCAAAGTTGTTGCTTGATCGCTGCACATTAATTTCTCATTATATCCTCAACAATATTTACATCCCCTTATAGAAGTTCGCTACCTTAATAAAGTTAATTCCTAATTTTACAAAAAGTAATCGCTGCCTTTCTTTTTGTCTTTACTATTTTATTTTATTCAACTTTTGTCCTATATGTTTTTGTCTTTTTCTTAGGAAACAATCTCATTTAATTATACGTATCTTTTATTATCTCTGCATTTCCTTAATTATCTGTTATGCCTTTTTCCACCAGAAAATTTATTGCTTATGTAATATACTCCTGTTAATATATGAGGCATCTTGATATATAAATGCTGTCTTTTAATGATCTTAATCGCTTCCACTTCATTACCATTACTCACTCTTTCATTTGTATGCCTTTGAATGCTCTTCTGATATTATCACCTTCACCTACATTATCATAAACAAGCTGGTCTGCAATTTGTAATGGCACAATCATCTATGGCTTAACTCTGTCAAATCAAAGTCTGGTTGACGAAATAGACTTTCAAGGTAGGAGATCCATCTGATGTAAAACTGAAATGATCTGGAGCTTGCTTATATGCATACATGAAGCCCATTCTTCTCTTCTCATTGTCACTGCACTTTTCTCCTCTTGCAAACCACTCTTCTTTCAGTCTTACAAACCTTCTCTCTCACTTCTTTGACAGCACTAACAATATTCTCTAACAATCTCATTCATAGACTGAAGCAGTCGGATTGTTGCAATTCATGACTTCTAATCTTCCTTTTGTTTAGTATGATTGATGCAATTCCTCAAGTCCATGTATATAGTCGATGCAGTCAGCCTTGTTTACATTAATCGCTGCTCCATAGCATGCTTTGTAAAACCGCTGTATATAATTCTCCTATTTGTTATAGGTTTACTGTTCATCTTGTCTTGCCACTATCTCCAATGAATTGCTGTTAAGGCTGAACCATTGTTTAAGTCACACAGACTTAAATACTTATAAAGATAATATAAGGATCTTTCTCAATATTAACAATGCTTGATGTCTTGTTTGGGGAGCACACATATATTCAGCAAGTATGGATCGATTCTAGTTATAATGAAGACATTCATGTCCACCTTGAGCAACAAAGTAGTGGTCAATTCTCACCTATGCTATCTCTACAAGAACTTCAGTGGAATTCTCAACCTTTCTTTGCAATTGACATTTCTCATGGTTCTCAAGGATACATACTACCATAGTTGGATTCTTCACTTCTTACGAGGGGTTGCTACTTTTCTCAACCCATAAATGGTTTTGTGCGACTAATTGTATTCCCCACAGTGACTGTAAATGTTTTCTTTTTTCTTTTTCCCATAGTGTGCCCTGTGGTCATTTTTAACGTCCAATGGGTGTTTTAGGATTTCCTTTAGTTTAGGTAGTTTAGGTAGTTTAGGTATAGTTTGACTCTTTCAACCAATAGATGTCTCACCCACCTTCTCCGAGACCAAAGATTATGAGGTTCTCCTATGAACCAAGCATGTACCATGGTTCCTAGAAAATGTCAATTGTTGTACCCCTACGAAATCTTAGTACTTGAGTAACAAGTTTTCTTGTCAATCTAAAACAGATTATTAAATATCATTGCTCCTTTGTCGATTTTGCATATTGTAGGTGAAGTCCATTGCCATAGAAAGTTATTGATTATTTTGCTAAGTCAATGGGCAATTGTGAAGTTGAGAAGACGAGATTTAACACACAGAAATTGTCGAAGAAACAAAAAATCAAAATGTCTAAATATCAAGAAATGGCAAAATGACTCAGAAGGCATGCTTTGCCAAGTGTGGATTACTAAGTATCATGGTCATAACCCCAAAATTGCTTACTTTAAATAAATTTACAAAGGCTCAATACCTCCAAGAGCATGCTTTGGTGTTTTTATCCAAAATTGAAATGAAAAAAAAAAAAAAAAAACTATCATGAAAAGTGGTTGTAGCATTAAAAAAAAGCATGTTTTCTAGATATAGCCAAAAAGTTAAATGGTAAAGGACTCAAAAGAGTGCACTTCTCTTGGCTAACCATCCTCAAAAGTGTGCCTTCCAAAAATTGACTAAGCATCAAATGTGGTTATAACCCCCAACAATGCATGCTTTGGGTGGTTGTGACATTATAAGTCTATATGTCATAAGGTTTGCGTAAATTTCATCCATGATGTTTGAAATTCGGCAAACCTCAAAACAATATAAAAAATTTATTAAAATTTGTCGAACATTTGAAGGAATGAGGCCGCGCAATGTTTTCAATAAAACATATTTTAAAAAATACATTTAGGGGCTTTTCTTTCTCCAAATGCATTTAACAAACACAGTTGCCCTAGGTGTTTGCAAGTTTCGCTTTGTAGCACACGGTACAAATCTCACTTTTCTGCTTCCTCACCCTTGACAACCCTTGGGCCCTCCTATATATTATTTTTAATATGTTCTAAATATCATTTACTTTATTGTGTTTTTATATATTCTAATATTATTTATTTATATTATGTTTTCATATATTTTTTATATTATTTTTACTTATATATTAGTCATTATTTTATTAATATAAATATATCTAAATAAAACTACATACTTATATTATGTCCCCTTCTCAGCAGTAATCAGCTCAACTGACCGTTAGCCTATTCTGGAGACCCGTAGGCTAGTTGGAAAGCAGAAATTAGGGTTTCCTACCTCTGGGAGGATGTTTCAACTTTTTTGGTGGAATGCATGTTGGAGTTTGCCAGTTTGGGTTCTGGATTCATTCTGGGTTTTTAGAAAGCTTCGCAATGATGGTACATGCATAACAAGCAATGGAGTTTGGCAGATTTACTATTTTTAGTAAGTGGAGGCGAGGGCAGTCTATGTCTCTGGGTTTTTCTGGATTTTCAAATAGCTTCGCGATGGTGTAACATGCAAACGAATTTGAAGACTTTTTCGGACTTACTATTTTTAGTAAGTTGCAACAGTTGCTCATAATGTGGTAAACATTACTTTGCAAACACTTACTATTTTTAGCAGTATGATAGTTTTAGTAAGTACTATTTTTAGCAGGGGTTCAACTAGTTAGTTCAGATCAAAGAAACGGGACTCGGACTCAGCTCGGACTCGGCAAGGCCGACTCGAACTCGGACTCGGGACTCGGCATCAGACTCGGCTCCAAACTCGGCTGGACTCAGGAAAGTGAAAAACTCAAGAAATTTAGAGATTTTTAAAGATTTAAAACTTGTTTCAGGCACCCTTTATTGAATACACCTTAAAGACACAATAACATCATCAAACTCGGCTCATTTGCTTACATACACAAGTATACATCAATCACATAAGCATAAACGCAAATTGTAGCTGAAGGAAATAACAAACATAGATATATAAATATTGTCAAATGTATACAATATTACAAAACTCATGGAATAAAAAATCCATGTCATCATATGATCATCACCAAATGTTTCATACAAATACCAAAGGTAAATACAACTACAAGCCTATGGCTCAGAGGAGCCTGCACCCTTTGGCCCCGGCCCCCTGTGAAGGCGTCTAAGGTAGGTCCTGGATGATTCGATAGCCATAGCCGCTCCCCGTGACACCATGCCATGTCACCAACATCAAGAACATCCATGTCACTATCTGCCTCTGAATCTCCTGTCTATGCCCGTGCTCTCCGCTCCTCCTCTGCCATGGCTACAGTCTCAGCCTCTATATCTACCTGGTCGATCCAATCAGTGTTAGACTCGGAGCTTAAATTTTCCCTACTTCTATCGACGCAATTTCCCCCCATATTTTTCGACGGGGGTTTGGGGGCAGCACCCCTTGTGCGCTCCCTATCGCAATACAGGGCGGGGTCGAGGGGCAGCGCCCCACGAGACCAAAATAACTTATTATTAATAAAGGTGTCGGGTGTTATTTTTCTATTGGCTGACATGTTGTAACCCTAATTTTTCTCATTCTTAGGCGAAGGTTGTAGTGCGCAAAGACGATACCATTCATTTAAAAAAAACTTTTTAAAATGTTTTTTTTTTGTCATTTTACTAACCCAGCCAGTAGCCGAGTTTGAGGCTTGGGACTTGTCGAGTTTGGCGAGTTTGAGCCAAACTCGCCAACTCGGCGAGTCTGGTGAGTTTGCTCGCCAGACTCGGACGAGTCCGAGTCCGAGCCCCAGAGACTCAGTGAGCATGACTCGGACTCGGACTCGCCGAGTTTAGGCGAGTCCGAGCGAGTCCCGTTTCTCTGGTTCAGATGGCTATTTTCGGTAGGTCCGTTTGAGTAGTTTGTCTTCCAACATTTTTGGAGCTTATTTTGGCAAGTATTTGTTGAAAAATGGTGTTTTAAATTAAATAATAACTTAAGGCAAAGGTTGGACGATTTATTTAAGGGGGATTGCTTAAGTTATATTGATATCTAAAGTCATTTCCTTAATTATATGTTTGGGGATTCTTGGTTGAGGAAAATATTTTATAAGTGAATTATTGTTAAGGCAAGATGGACGCCTTAGGAGGAAAATAAGATAATTTTATGATATAATTCACTTTATTCTATGGATGCCATAATACACTTTATTGATGTATTTTTTATAGTGTATTTGCCACCATGTGATGGGCGATTTTGGAAAAAATGAAATGAAATGCAAATTAAGGAAATTGGAATGTCGTTGTTTAATCCCACATTGGAGGGAAAAGAAGTTTGATTTGAGGACGAAGTTATAAATGTGTCTTGACTTTCATTTGAGATTGTCCAAGAATATTATAACGAAGTGTTGTGAAATGTTGTTGGAATGCTTCGAGGAATGCTTACCTCCTAGACTGTCTTCTTAGCTTCCCGCTTGAAAGATAGCAACTAGTTGAGATTTAGGGACTGTTCTTCACTCAAAAGAATGGATGGATTCATTGCAAAGTGTGTGTTCGAGTTTTCTGATTTTGGAGTGTTGTGAGTATGTTTCAGGTTGCTGGTTTTAGTGTGGCTGTAGCTTGTTTTTGTTCATAACTCTTTGTCCGGGTGTCAACTCATTCTGGGTAGTGGCTCGTTCTCTTCCTATGTCCCAGGCGATCATTCTTGGACGTTTGTAGTGCTTAATTTTGTGTATTCATTTTTATAATGCAAATCATACTTTTGCCCTAGTTGTACTATGCTGGGCTGCTTGCGAATGCATGCAAGAATTCATTTGGAGGTATTTGATGCAGTTTGTTGGGTCTAGCTTAATCACATGTCTTATATCTTTCATTTGCAACTGTTTTGGGGTCATTCCGTTGAGTGCGGGCAAAGTTGTGAGCTTTTTGGTGAGATTTTAAGTTGCTGGTCTGCATTTTTCCAGCGTGTGGTTTGCATTTCAAAGTTTGAAGTTGTAAGTGTGGAGTGTGTTCTTAGTGTGGATGGTTTGTGTTGGTTTTGGGAGTGTATATCTTTTATTTACAACAATGGACAGTGATCTTCTTAATCTAAAATCTCATGCTCTTATTTGTCAAGCTGATTAGCAATACTAATAACTACTTCTTTCTCGATTGTAACATCAGGCCCACTGAATAAATGGAAGAGGCTGGCTTGTCGCCTTTCTTTTATTTTTGTAACAATATCCTCCTGCTGAATAAGTGGTTGAGTAGATTGCAATTTCATTTTAGTCCTCCCACTGGATAAGTGGTCGATTGATTGTTGCTATTTTCGATTCCTTGTAATCTTGTAATTGGCTGGTTGCACAGCCAAACTGCTATGGAAGTTTCTATCACCCACTGGATAAGCGGAAGGAGCTGGCTTGCCACCCAACATTGTACTTTGCATTGTAATTTCCAGTCAATCATTGAGCTAACGATCCCCTTATCACCGTATGCTCTCACCTTCCCACATTGGGCTCTTGGTGATCAGAAAGTGGAAGGGTTATCTTTCAGCAATATTGAGTTTATATTTCCTAACCTTAACAGGAGTTTGTGGTGTTTGAAAACTGAAAAAATTGAAAAAAAAAAATAAGGGGATATTTCAATGGTATCAGAGCTGGTTTTCCTGCCAGTCTGTGTGTTCAGTTGATCGGGGCACAGGTTCTCCCCACCATCTTGTTGGGTTGTGGTTTTTTTTGGTTGCATATCAGAGTGTGGAAGAATGTATACCACAGATAAGTCTATGTGTGAGTTAATGCAAGGTTTGATCAATTTGATGAAGGATCCAGATATTAAAAAGGGGTTGGTAAAGGTTCTTGCAAAATCTAAACATAAGGAAGAGTCTGAAAATAATATCTTTAACACAGACAAATGATGGAGTTGGTGGTTTGACACATAACTTTGAGATAGTGCTTCATGAAGACTCTTTGGTGATGCATGCAACTACTGTGGATGAGGTTTTGCATAAAGAAAAGAACAAAACAACAGCCTTGAGTTTGAGATTAGACATTTCCAATTATGTCGGTCTAGATGGATACAAATTGGATGTCCAAACAGAACTTCTGAAGAGTGATGCTTATGATGACATGAGTGCTAGTGAGTTTGGGAATGACTCTTTCACAGAGCCTACTGCTCATGAGGAGTTTGGTGAATACATTTCCTCTAAACAAGGTGATCAACTCCTTGAAATGTGGGATCTAAGTGTGTTAGCTCCTAAATATGACGAGGACCCTATATTGGATGAATTTCCTTTTGCTGAAGATCATGATACAAAGTTTGATTTATCTTTGCATGGGGTTGACTTTGAGAAAAATTTTAGGGATTTAAAAGATTTGGATCCACAACATACTGCTGAAAATAATAATGAAGATGCACAAGAGATTTTGGAAAGCTATGAAATCATTAATGACAGGTATGATAGTTTTGGTTTTGGTATTCATCATAGCAGTAATTCACTTTCTTTGCAAAATCAATTTGTGGTTCCCATTGAAAACCCATTGTTTGACATGGGTGTTGAGAAGATAATTGGCAATCCTCTTTTTGAGTTGGATGATGGAACAACTCACGATTATAGCATTGCACTTGGTGAAAACAGCAAGGTGTGGGATACAGGACTTCAATTGGAGTGTGCTTTCCAGCTTGGGTTTGATTCATGTTCACTTTATGAGGTGATTGGTTACCCTCTTGGGAAGCCATTAGATATGACATATGCAAATGAAGAGATAGATGGAAGATGCATTTGGAGTGATATGAAAGTAGGAGACATCATTGTTCCTTACAACATGATGAGTTGTAAGTGTGGTCTTGAGTTTTGGAATTGGCCAACAAGTGGGACACTTCATACCAAATCAGAATTGATGAGTAGTCTTGCATGCCTTTCATATGTAGTTGGAGATGTTGCTTCATCATGGGATGAATTGATTCATAGAGACTTCTACACTTTATATTTTGAAAGGTTTCCAAACATTGTTCTTAAGCTTGTTGGAATTTTCAGAACAACAGTAAGGAAAGGTAGTTTCCAACTTGTTTCTTATGTAGCTTTGGAGAAAGGATATAAATATGAAATCTATATACTTGACAATCCATCCCTCGGATTGAGTAATGTTTTAGCATATACTAGTCCTTCTTTGGGGTTGGTTTTGAAGTCAACAATTACTCCTTGTACCTTAGTCCTTAATGCTTTCATGGATGACTTATATGAGGTTACACAAGAACTCACATATTTCGTTAATGTGCATGTTGATTTGGATGGCATTTGGAGTTCTAGTGTGTACCTTTCTAGGTATGCAAGAGATTATTCTTGGTTGGCTATCCTTGCTTGGGAGTTTCAACAAGAATTGATGGAGATTACTGGGAGTCATAGGAGTGACCTTTGGAGTGATAAGGATCAAGATTTCAGACTTAAAGGTGTTGTTCCTTTCTTTACCAGCCACTGTGTGTTTCCATTGTTTTACCTACAGGTGGATTGGAGAGAGATCTTAAGTAAGGGTTGGAATATTGATCCAATGCATACTCTTGGGCATCTTCTTTGGGAAAGAATGGATCAGATTTTCAGAATTGGGCTTATTGATTGGTTGCAGATTAGTCACTTCACTTTATGGTTTTCTCTCATTCAAGGGAGTTGGTGCAATCTCTTTGGTCATGTAAGTAATGGTTATCAATTGGAGATTGCTTGGAGGTGTTTTCCAACCACTTTTGATTTGTTTTTTGAGCATTGGAATGCTCAACTTTCATGCTTATCCTTGGAATTTTCATTGGTACTACTGTTGTCCTCTATGTAGAGCACTTCAATCAGATTGCACTTCATTGATTTGAATCATTTACAGCAGTAGTTATTGTTTATTTCAGATCTTCCAAACTCAAGGAGTTCTCTTTATGAAGGTTAGTGTTGTAAACTTTAATAGTTTACCTCCAAAGTTGGTCCAGGACAGTGAACTTCTTTATGTTATGGCTCATATTTCAGAGAGCCTTGGAGTTGTGACAATGAGCGTTAGCATTACTATCCACAATCTGATCAGCTCAGATTCCAATCAGCAGATGTGTTGGATGGTTCCTTCATGGCAGAAGATGAGTTGTTCATGGTTGAGTATTGATGGTAGAGATGAATTGATTAGAGGAGTTGGATTTTCAGCTACTCCCACACTCATGTCTCCTATGCATTTAGTGAGATTTCAGATTGTTTATAGCTTTCTGAGTTGTTCCACACTGTTTATGGTGATCTCTGACTTTCAGCAGTTTGATTTTGAGTGCTTGCAGATGATTATGTAACCAGCTGCAGGAGATCATCTGGGTATGGTTCAGTCATTCCCCACTTCCACATGGGAAAGTTTGGGTCACTTCAGTCACTTCATGTGATGTCCCCATAATAGTGATTGATATCTGAATATACTGATGTATCAGTTATTTAATTATATGAGTTTATAACTGAAAACTCTTTAGTATTATGTAATCAGTTTCATAAACATAATAAGTAGATTATTATACACATCTACATTAACAATACATATCCATTAAATATTACATAATATTAATATTCTTATTTACATGGTAATCATAATGCAATATTGACAAGGCAACAATAACTAATAAGACTGATAAAACATTAATAAACAATATAAAACAATATAGTGGCAGACAAGATCTGACACATGTCAGATCTGTCTGCCTTCCCATCCATTAAATAAACCATACATGAAGACAACACCTATATCAAGAAAGTCTAAGACCAAAATGGTAATCGATGATCACATGTTTATAATGGAAATCGCTAGTTAAAACCATAAGTTGTATGATTAATAAACCAATCCATATTCTGGTCAGAGCGTCTAAGACATTTAAGGATTAATAATCAAGACTTTGATTAAATTAAGCATGCAATGACTAACGTAAAGTCCAATAGCCTTTCAATGACTACATAAAGGATGTAAAAAATATATTTCAACATAAGTAAGGGAGCAGTCTAGAGTATTAGTCTCCCAGCGATATGAAGAGGGTGTCGAAGATAGTCAATTAAGGCTAATCGCCACCTAGGATTAGGTCAGCAATTATTATTCTCTAAGGAAGCAATTAAGAAAGGACAAATAATCATTAGCATTGTCAAAGAAACTTAAGTCAAAGAGGTGCGATGCCTTATTTTAAAGGGGTTGCGAAAATAATAAAGTCACAATACTTCATTGATTGAAGAGTCACAACTCTAAGTGGAAGGAAGTGATAGGAGGGAGAATTATGGAAGAAAAGAAAGGAAGGAAAAAAACATCCAATAGCGATAATTCCAAGTATGCCTTAAAGTTAATACTCAGAATCTAATCAAAATATTAAGACAACAAAATGAATCGACACAAGTATTTAATATGTTAAAGCACTGTAAATGTTTACATGCTATTCTTCTAGTTATGCTAATTGTATCCCTAGTATAAATTAGGAAATTGCATTAATTCACACACCTGATAATGCTTTGATTAGGAGATGTTTTATGTTGCAAATATCGACAGTGAATAGAAGTATTTCCTTCAAACACATATTGCAAATAGCTATAGTAAATAGAAGGATTCATTATAGTCGTCTCAATTTTATGGAGGATTTCTCTCAAACCTGCTTGAATTAGAAGAATTATTTTCTGCAATTTTATAATAACATAATAAATAATTTAACGTGAAGTAATGAGCTAAAAACAACTTCATACAGTCATATCTAATAAGTCTAAATTGATATGTCTGCCTTCCCAAGGAGAAGGGATCTATAGGGGGGTCGATTTGCCCACCCAAGTATTCCACCTACTGTGTGAGGATGAACCAGTAGGCCAGGAGGGCAAGTGACTGTTTCTAGGCTTGGGTCTGGCAATGATGAACCCACCTTACCATCCTTTGTCTCTCTAGGAAAGGTGACGAACTAATTAAGAAATCTAACTGTAGAATGTTTCTGGAACAAATAATAATAAAAAGAATCAGTTTACTGTTTGACCACCCAAAATAAACCATTGTGATATGTAATATCCCACTAATTTTTTTTTGTTTTTAGGCCAATAACAATTCATCCACAACAAATAACCCGTTAAGGTTAGAGGAATAAACCAAACAACTGAAAGGGAACCTTTCCACCTTTTGTTCACCGAGAGCCTAGACTGGGAGGGTGAGAGCATACGGTGTTCCGGGGATCGTCAGCAACAATAATCAAACTGAAAATTACAATGCATGGGCGGCAAGCCAGCCCCTTCTGCTTATCCAGCAGGATAGAAACCAAACTCTTGGCGGCAAACCGACCAAGGAGAAACCACAAGGAATTGAAGTACAATCACTCTACCGCGTATTTCAACGGGAGGACATTACATTGAACAATCACTCTACCGCATATTTCAACGGGAGGACATTACATTAAACAATCACTCCACCACATATTTCAGCGGGAGGACCATAGCATTAACTTATCACTCAACCACTTATTCAGCGGGAGGACTGAAAATTACAAATTTGTTGCATATCAGGTGGCAAGCCAGCCTCTTCCACTTATTCAGCGGGATGAGAATTACAAAGATAGAACTCGTTAGTAGTACTACTACCTAACCTTACAATAATAGAGATGATAGAAGGAGAACAATGCAGATTTCTACAATAAAGATATAAATTTCTGTTACAACCAATCTGCAGGCTGAAAGTACAGACGAGCAGCCTGGAGAAATGCCAAAATACTCATAACTCCCTCATTTTACATCCAAATCAGCTCAAACTAGTCCCAAACCCACCGTACATCATATGCAATGGCATCCGATCAAAACAACACCCCAAACAAACCCTTATTTAATTTGCATGCATCCCAATGCAAGGCAGAAAACCCACGCCTAGCCTAGGAATTTCGATTTGGCATAATAATTTCAAAACTTAAACAAACATGCTATAAACTTACAAAGTTTATCGCCAGTACTGGGAAGGAAGATAGGGCTGATACCCATAATTGTCAGTCGCTCCAGCAGAGAGGTGTGAGCAAAAATATGCTTCAACCACAAGCGAAACCAGCAAGCTTCCAGAATCACTTCAACACCAAAATGTCTATGGCAAACTCTGAGAATGTAGAAGAATACAATGCACAGCTAGGTACTGTATTCCAAGTACGAAACCGGGTAGCACTAGGGAGACGCACTCCGAAGCCTCAAGTTCTGTCGCCAAACCGGCAGCATAACCTTACAAATTTTCAAGATATCCCAAATGAGAGCCCAAGGCTCTTATTTATAACTTCTCACCATTCAAATTCAAATGCAAATTCCACTTCCCATTTGCATCGCATTTCATCTTCATGTGGACCCAATGTAGCGCCCAAAGCAAGAGTCAAACCTCACGCCCAAGACTTGGACCCACGTTAACCACTTTTGGCGAAATTAGAGATAAGTTATAAAAAATATAACATCTTCCTCAATATTTCGATATCTCTCTAATAAAAATGAATTTGCCAATAACTTAGGAAAAATAGGCATTAATCCCAATTTATAATAAATCAGTCGTTAATAATCAAATTAATTAAATATTAACCTTAGGATAAGGAATTAATATTCAATTATTTCGCATATGGCTCTGATACTAATTATTAACACTGCTAGGATGAAACTGAGTTGGGACAACCACCAAACTGCTGCAGAATCAAAACCCCGTTTACTGCCAAAAATAGAATTGTGCCAAACTGCCACTTACTAAAAATAGTAAGTCAAGAATTAATGCTCAGAAAAGCATGATCATCGCGTCCAGAGGCAAAACATGGAGAACTCAGTAGGACAGTAACACCAGAATGGTCATTCCCTGACTTACTAAAAATAGTAAGTCCTTGTTTCATCAATGCCAGACCCTCATTCTTCATTCCACCTAGCGTACGGGTCTCAGGAATAGGCTAATGGACCACTGAAAAGAGCATCAATGAGAAGGGGACATTACAGTCTGCCCTCCCCAAAATTGCTTGTCCTCAAGCAACTGTAAGGCTGGATGCAATAAAATCTCATCATTTTCCCATGTAGCATCCTCTGCTGGTAGATTCTTCCATTTGATCAAGTATTCCCTGATCACTCTTCTCCTCAAGGTTCGTTCCTTGATTTCAAGGATAGCTTCTGGAATCAAAACCAACTCTCCCTCCTCATCAGGTGGAGGTAACTCAGCTGAAGCAACAACATTATGTCCCAGTGCCTTCTTAAGGCGAGACACATGAAATACATTATGGATCCTGCTGCTTGCTGGTAATTCCAACTCATAAGCCACTTCTCCAACCCTTATGCTGACTCTGAAAGGCCCATAGAATCGAGGCTTCAATTTCTCAACCCCACTCTTCTTGAGAGTAGACTGTCTGTAGGGCTGGAGCCTCAAATAAACCATGTCGCCCACCTCAAAGGTGCGCTCAATATGCTGCTGATCAGCATACAACTTCTGCTGATTTTGTGCATGCTCGAGATTGTCCCTCAAAATTCTCAGAATATCCTGACTTTGCTGCATCATATCCTTTGCCTGAGGGGTTCTGCTATAACCAAATACCAAGTCTGCAAAGCTAGGAGCTTCATAACCATATAGTGCCATGAATGGTGACATCCGAATGGACATGTGATAGGAAGAATTCTAACAATATTCCCCTAGGTGTAGCCATCTCACCCAAGTATTCTGCTGCTCTGAGACATAGTTTCTAAGATAACCTTCCAACCACTTATTCACTATCTCAGTCTGTCCATGAGTTTGAGGGTGATAACTAGTGCTTGGAGTGAGCATAGTACCACACAATCTGAAAATCTCCTGCCAAAAAGCACTTAGGAACTTGCTGTCCCTATCACTCACAATGTTCTTTGGTAAACCATGCAATCTGAACACCTCCCGGAAGAACACTTCAGCAACTTGAGCTGCTGTAAAAGAGCTGGTGATGGCGAAAAAGTGAGCAAACTTTGTAAGTCTATCCACCACCTCATAGATACTATCCTTCCCTTGAGCCAGGGGCAACCCCGTGATGAAATCCATGGAAATGCTTTCCCATTTTTTACGGGGAATAGGCAAGGGTTGTAACAAGCCAGCTGGTAGAGTGTGCTCATCTTTGTTCTTCTGACATGTATGACACTCTTTAATGTACCTCAAAACATCATTTTTAAACCCCTTCCAAGAGAATCTCTCCCCGATCTGCCTCTATGTTTTGAAATATCCTTGGTGACCAGCAAGGGGGATATCATGGAAAGTCTTCAAAATCTTCTCTTTTAACTTAGATTCAGGTACTATGAAGATTCTTCCCTTGTACAGTATCAATCCCTCAACCAATTTGTACCTTTCATCATGAAAAGTACCTTCTATAAGGCTGATTGCAAACTGATTTTTGGCATAATCAGCAAGCAATAACTCTCTCCAACCAGCAGTAAGCTCGCAGAGTGAGCTTAAATGGGGTCTCCTGGATAAGGCATCTGCCACCACATTGTTTTTTCCTTTAACATACTCAATATCGAAGTCGTAAGCTTGTAGCTTACTCACCCATTTCTGCTGTCTCTCATTCAGATCCTTCTGATGCATGAAGTGTTTAAGACTGTTGTGATCATTCTAAACAATGAACTTGCTCCCCACCAGATATTGTCTGAATTTTGCAAGTGCATGCATTATGGCAAGCATTTCCTTGTCATAAATGGAATATAGTCTCTCAGGTCCTCTCAACTTTCTGCTCTCAAAAACTATAGGGTGCTTATCCTGCATGAGGACCGCACCAACACCTTCTCCAGATGCATCACATTGTAGCTCAAATGACTTGGTTAAATCGGACAATGGTAAAACTGGGCAGGAGCTCATGATCCTCTTAAACTGCTCAAATGTTGTCTGTGCCTTTTCGGACCTTTCAAAAGCCCCTTTCTTGGTAAGATCTGTAAGGGGGGCAGCCAACTGAGAATACCCCTTTACAAATCTCCGATAGAATCCACACAATCCCAAAAATCCTCTCAGATGTGTTATGTTTTCGGGAGTAGGCCAATCAATGATAGCTCTAATCTTTTCAGGGTCTACCTTCACACCACCTGCACTGATGATGTGACCAAGGTAGAGCAACTCTTCCATCCCAAATTCACATTTGGATTCCTTGGCAAACAGGGATTCAGATTCTAGTATGCCCAACACTTCATCCAACTATTGAAGATGTTCTTTCAAAGATCTGCTGAATATTAGGATGTCATCAAAAAATATCAAAACAAACTTCCTCAACTGCTCTTGGAAGATTCTGTTCATGCATGACTGGAATGTAGCAGGAGCATTAGTCAAACCAAAGGGCATGACTAGGAACTCAAAATGCCCAAAGTGGCACCTGAAAGCAGTCTTCTCCACATCTGAAGCTCTCATTCTAATCTAATGGTACCTCGATCTGAGGTCAATCTTGGAGAAGAACACTGCCCCATGTAGCTCATCAATGAGCTCATCAATCCTCGGAATAGGATACCGATTCTTGATGGTTTTTTGATTCAAGGCTCTGTAATCCACACACATGCGCATGGTCCCATCCTTCTTTCTCACCAAAACAACCGCCGAAGCAAAGGGGATTTTGCTAGGCCGGATGTAACCCATGTCAAGCAATTCCTGAATTGCTTTCTCAATCTCATCCTTCTACTTTTTTCGGTATTGGTAAGGAGTAGTCATGACTGGCTTAGCTCCTTCCTCACTGGCTTAGCTCCTTCCTCAAGCTCAATAATGTGCTCGGCACCTCTTTCAGGAGGTCTGCCATGAGGTGGGTTTTCAAACACCTTGCTTCTCTTAGTTATCAAGGCTTGGATGTCTTTGGGATAATTTCGGTGCTCTTGTTTTGTTTCTGAAGGCATTACCACGATCTTGCTCCTATCCTTGACTATTGCTAAATTATTTGAGGAATAGCTGCCCTTATCCACCAGTGGATTGGAAGGCATTATCAAACACTCTGCTGCCCACTCCACCCTATTATGGCGGATCAGCCTTTCCATTCTTTTCAAGGATACAACTTTAAGTCCCCCATGCGACATTCCTCTCAATACTACCCTCTTCCCTTCAGACATGAATTTCAGCTCCATGGTTTGTAGGTTTAGTGTGATCTCACCAAGAGATCTCAGCGATTGAATCCTAACGACTACATCATCAGTCCCTCCAATGCTTACCACAAAGAAATCATCTCTGATTTCATGATTCCCCAACTTCAGAGACATGTTGGAAATCATTCTATTACAGGATATAGTGGAGCCATCTGCTACCATGACTTTGAAGCCCTCAACTTCCTCTGCCACTAGTCCCTTTTTTGCAACAATCCTTTCATCAATGAAGTTGTGTGTTGCACCTGTGTCAATGAGAGCTATGACACGATGCTCTCCAATCACACCCCGAACTCTGAAAGACTCATTTTTGTGAATGCTCGAGAGTTGAGCAACCACTCCTCTATCTTCTGACCCAAATTCAGGCCCTTCAGGAGCCTCTTCATACTCGCTGTCCTCAACTTCAGTCTGTTGTTCTGAAATTTTAGAATCTGATCCATCTTCTGAATAGCATTCCATTTGATGCAAATTCCCCTTTCCATGGCACCTATGCCTGGGAACCCAAGGTTCTCTGCAAGAATAACATAGATTCTTTCTCCGGAGCTCTTGACGGAGCCCATCATCCATTCGTAGAGGGAACCTCTTGGTTTGATTAGTGAATTTCTTCTTATCCTTTCTGAAAGGGAAAGGCTTGGACTGAATTTTACTCTTAGGGGCAGCCAACTCCATACTTCTAGATTTTTTAATAGCTTCTGCCAGAGTGGGCGGATCAAAAGCTTTGACCCATCCTCTCAATGGTTCTTCAAGTCCTTTAGTGAAAAGGACAACCAGTCACTTCTCTGAGATGCTACTCACCATGACTGACAAGTTTTGGAATTCAGTCACGTAAGTGTCCAAGGAACCTTGCTGCCTCAGTTGTGCAACTTCTCTAAACTTCACCTCTAGATCCCTGGTGTCAAATCTCTCAATTAGCTTGTTTGTGAAATCAGCGTAGGTGGTGACTAAGTTGTGACCAAGGGTGACCAACCCATGGTACCACCATTCGTGGGCCACTCCATCCAAGTGCAAGGTAGCAAACTTGATGGCATCCTCCTCCGGCATCGGTCTCAAGGACAAGTAATTGTCCAACTTCTGTACCCATGCTCTAGCAGTACTCTTAGCGCTCCCATCCAAGTGTGGTAAGGTCACTCTTCCAAGAGCTTGCTGGAAATCTCTTGGGGCAGCAGACTTGTAGTCATTCCTCCTTCCTCTTTTCATTTTCTGATTCATGAATTGATCCAGAGTTAGGATATCTCGGATCTCACTAGGAAGGGAAGCATACTCCATGTAGCTATTTCTTATCTCATCAGCTGTGGGTATCTCTGTTTCAGCTTGTTGTACTTCTTTGGGCAAAAAGACAAGTTGTAAAGGCCTTGGGGCTGAACCTCCATTGTTACTCCCATTGTTACTCCCATTTCTATTGCCTACAGGAGTGTTAGAAGTGTTGGCTTCCGGTCCATTGTTGGGCTGATTAGGGACCCCAAAAACGTTCTAGTTGAGCTTTGCCAGCAGTAAAGACATCATGTCCATCATGGCATTGAATTGCCTCTCTGCCTTCTTGTCGGGTGCCTCATTTGTTTCTGTAGTCTTATCTGCCATTGAATCCACTGAATCTGAAGTATCAATATCCTTTCCTCTGTTTCTCAGTACTTCTGAGAAAGTATCCTCTTTCGGCACTATCGGAACCTAAAACTGCTGTCTCTTCTGCTCTCTGTTGTAGTATCTGACGTCTCTGTCACTCATGGAGACTTCTGAGCCCACTGACTCTCACAGGCTGGCAGGAAAACCAACTCTGATACCACTGTAGTATTCCAGTAATTTTTGTTTTGTTTTTAGGCCAATAACAATTCATCCACAACAAATAACCCGTTAAGGTTAGAGGAATAAACCAAACAACTGAAAGGGAACCCTTCCAACTTTTGTTCACCGAGAGCCCAAACTGGGAGGGTGAGAGCATATGGTGTTCCAGGGATCGTCAGCAACAATAATCAAACTGAAAATTACAATGCATGGGCGGCAAGCCAGCCCCTTCTGCTTATCCAGCAGGATAGAAACCAAACTCTCGGCGGAAAACCGACCAAGGAGAAACCACAAGGAATTGAAGTACAATCACTCTACCGCGTATTTTAGCGGGAGGACATTACATTGAACAATCACTCTACCGCATATTTCAGCAGGAGGACATTACATTAAACAATCACTCCACCGCATATTTCATCGGGAGGACCATAGCATTAACTTATCACTCGACCACTTATTCAGCGGGAGGACTGAAAATTACAAATTTGTTGCATATCAGGCGGCAAGCCAGCCTCTTCCACTTATTCAGCGGGATGAGAATTACAAAGATAGAACTCGTTAGTAGTACTACTACCTAACCTTACAATAATAGAGATGATAGAAGGAAAACAAAGCAGATTTCTACAATAAAGATATAAAGTTCTGTTACAACCAGTCTGCAGGCTGAAAGCCTGGAGAAATGCCAAAATACTCATAACTCGCTCATTTTACATCCAAATCAGCTCAAACTAATCTCAAACCCACCGTACATCATATGCCGTGGCAACCGATCAAAACAACACCCCAAACAAACCCTTATTTAATTTGTACGCATCCCAATGCAAGGCAGAAAACCCACACCTAGCCTAGGAATTTCGATTTGGCATAATAATTTCAAAACTTAAACAAACATGCTATAAACTTACAAAGTTTATCGCCAGTATTGGGAAGGAAGATAGGGTTGATACCCATAATTGTCAGTCGCTCCAGCAGAGAGGTGTGAGCAAAAATATGCTTCAGCCACAGGCGAAACCAGCAAGCTTCCAGAATCACTTCAACACCAAAATGTCTATGGCAAACTCTGAGAATGTAGAAGAATACAATGCACAGCTAGGTACTGTATTCCAAGTACGAAACCGAGTAGCACTAGGGAGACGCACTCCGAAGCCTCAAGTTCTGTCGCCAAACTGGCAGCATAACCTTACAAATTTTCAAGATATCCCAAATGAGAGCCCAAGGCTCTAATTTATAACTTCTCACAGTCAAATTCAAATGCAAATTCCACTTCCCATTTGCATCGCATTTCATCTTCATGTGGACCCAGTGTAGTGACCAAAGCAGGAGTCAAACCTCACGCCCAAGACTTGGACCCACGTTAACCACTTTTGGCGAAATTAGAGATAAGTTATAAAAAATATAACATCTTCCTCAATATTTCGATATCTCTCTAATAAAAATGAATTTGCCAATAACTGAGGAAAAATAGGCATTAATCCCAATTTATAATAAATCAGTCGTTAATAATCAAATTAATTAAATATTAACCTTAGGATGAGGAATTAATATTCAATTATTTCGCATATGGCTCTGGTACTGATTATTAACACTGCTAGGATGAAACTGAGTTGGGACAACCACCAAACTGTTGCAGAATCAGAACCCCGTCTACTGCCAAAAATAGAATTGTGCCACATTGCCACTTACTAAAAATAGTAAGTCAAGAATTAATGCTCAGAAAAACATGATCATCGCGTCCAGAGGCAAAACATGGAGAACTCAGTAGGACAGTAACACCAGAATGGTCATTCCCTAATTTACTAAAAATAGTAAGTCCTTGTTTCATCAATGCCAGACCCTCATTCTTCATTCCACCTAGCCTACGGGTCTCAGGAATAGGCCAATGGACCACTGAAAAGAGCATCAATGAGAAGGGAACATTACATGATAAAAACATGTATATGAATCATTTGCTGATCATTCACAAGCGTTTCTGATTTATTTCTGAATTATCTATTTCTGATTTACTTAATTCCGGTTTCTATCCCAAGCAACTATAATTGGTCTAATAATAAGGAACATTACAAATATCTATGTCAAATTCCGATGTGCAATAAAGTAAATATGAATTTATTGTTTTCAATCAATTTCTTTACTGTTATGCAAACATGGATTTAGTTATTTTTTGATTGTTTTTCCTATGATCTCAATCAGGTAATCATATCTGTATTCTATAATTAGGAAGGGACATTACACTTCATAATGATAGTATGCATACTTCTCAATGATGGTTGGTTGACTACAATGAGTTTGGCTTGTTGGGGTACTCGAGTTTCTTCCCTTGTGACATGGAGATTAAGGGTTGGTGATATGATTTCGATTGGTGACAGTAGAGGCATTCCTTAGTTGGTAGATTTTAAAGTAGTAACAATGATTGATCTTCTTCATTTTGAGGACATCATGAGAAGTGATGCTTGGGTTTATGTTTTATAGTTGAGTGGATTATTCTTTCTTTCACCCAAGATCGTGATTGTCAGTGAGTTTGTTGATGTGGATTTTATAGAGTTGCCTCGGCATGATATGTTACATGGTATTGATTCCAGTTGTCTCGGGATTTTGAGTATGGTAGTTGATGTTTGTGCTTAGTTGGGCAAACTATGATTGTGAACAAATGGTTGGAGGGCTATTTCACAAAATATGTTTCAAAGCAACAAAAGGCACTTGGACATAATGTAGTTGTCTCTTTTGATTTGCCTCCTTTGGATGAGGAAGGGCAGTTGGTGTTGGTTCTAGAGGAGATCATCGATTTCAGAGCACGCTCTTTGAGGAGAAGGATAATCAAAGAATATTTGGTGAAGTGGAAGAATTTGCCTATGGAGGATGCTACTTGGGAGAGTGAGGAGATTTTGCAGTATCCAGGCTTACGATTGCTTGAGTACAAGCAATCTTGGGGAGGGCGGACTGTAATGTCCCCTTCTCAACAGCAATCAACTCAGTTTGACCGTTAGCCTATTCCAGAGACGTGTAGGCTGGTCGGAAAGCAGAAATTAGGGTTTCCTACCTCTGGGAGGATGTTTCAGCATTTTTGGTGGGTTGCATGTTGGAGTTTGTCAGTTTGGGTTCTGGATTCATTCTAGGTTTTCAGAAAGCTTCGCAATGATGGTACATGCATAGCAAACAATGGAGTTTGGCAGACTTACTATTTTAGTAAGTGGAGGCGAGGATAGTTTATGTCTTTGGGTTTTTTAGGGTTTTCAAAGAGCTTCGCGATGGTGTAACATGCAAATGAATCTGAAGACTTTTTCGGACTTAGTATTTTTAGTAAGTTGTGACCGTTGCTCAGAATGTGATAAAAATCACTTTGGAAACACTTACTATTTTTAGCAGTATGCTATTTTTAGTAAGTACAATTTTTAGCAGGGGTTCAACTGGTCAGTTCAGATGGCTATTTTTGGTAGGTAGTTTGAGCAATTTGTCTTCCAACATTTTTGGAGCTTGTTTTGGCAAGTATTTGTTGAAAAATGGTGTTTTAAATTAAATAATAACTTAAGGCATGTTGGCATTGTGTTGTCATTGATGTCAACCGGTATGGGATGACTACCGGTATGAGAGATGTATGTGCAACATTGTCATGGAGGAGTACAGGATGAGATATCTTTGATATCACCTTGTGTTGCAAAACACCAGTAAGGTAAGGAAGAGAATGTTATTCAGATGAATGACCACTGGAGTCACCGGTACACAAGTTAGTGTTTGACTTGTGTATGGATGAAATGGACAGGTTACCGGTACAGTCTAACACCGGTAAGGAAAGGATGTCAACTGGTAAGCAATGTGTTGACAATGGGCAGGATGCTTGGATGTGATTTGTGATGAAGAGGCAGAATGTTACCTAAATCACATCAACACCGGAGGAGAAGGATGAACAGGTCACCAGTATGCTGAGAGGTTGCAGAACAATAGGACTCCCACCAAATGAAGATGCAGTCAACATGTGAAGAGATGACTAATAGTGAATGTGCCCACACCGGATGACATGTGCCTGTTTGAAGATGTGCTGCACAAACAAGGAAGTCACATGAGTGCATTGCAGGATGCAGATGACAAAGGTGTCACTCCACCAGTAAGTGGAGCTTATCTCCTATTATGCATAATGTGCATCATAGTTTTGTGAGATAAGGAAGAAGAGGTAAAGGCAAGTGTTTGAAGGCTCACACCGGATCTACCGGTGAAACAAAGGAATGCCTCAAGTGCATGAAATCAGGGTTATGCACTGGACCGACAGAGAAGGCATGATGGGATGCTGGTGCAGATGAAGAGTGATGGGTTTGTCACTCTGACAAACCAGTTGAGATATAGTCCGAGCTAATCAGGGAAGAGGCAAGGCTGAACAGATTCAGACAGAGGAAAATGGCCGGATTGAAGATGGAGTCTGTTGAAGGTTGATGACATGGTGTCATCAAGAGTGTTTACCAGTATGTATGTCCACCGGTAATGCAGACAAGGTGCAGATGCAGAAGACTTCCCACCTGATGAGAATGAGCATGCTATGGATAGACATGTCTGGTGACCAGTCTAGGTATTCCACCGACAGTTAAGCAAAGAGTAGACATGAAGGTTAATCGATAAAGTGTGAGATACCGGCAGGGTTGGTAAACCGACAGAAAAGAAGAACCGGTTGAGTGTTTGGTCGGTGATCCTGTCTGAACTGACACCGATCCAAGTTGGCAGTTGGTCGACATGGATGCCACGTGGTGTCAAGGTGGCGGACTTGCATGCAGCGGTAGATGGAGTGTGTGCCGACGAGGTAGTTGCAGAGTTGGTCGACATTAATGGTAGATCCCGTAAATCATGGGATGTGTTGCAGAGCCGTTGCAGAGGTTTGCGGCTCAAGGTCTGGAGGACAACAGAGAGCCAGCTCAGAGTGATTGAGAAGATCGAGGCAGATGAAGGAAACCGCAAGACCAATCTTGGTGATTGACCAAGAAATCAGCTGACAGGGTAAAAAGCAGATTGCCAAAGGTAGAAGGCGTGATCAAGAAGGCGCGTTAATGGCAGTGATGAGCAAACAGCTGTCTGGGCAATCAGACCGGATGAGATCTGATTGGATTTGGTTTGCCTCGAGGTTGATGAGGAAACCCTAACCACCTGTGATTTGAATTGGCTTTTGGCGGGAAAACCAGGTTATAAATAAGGAAGCCAAAATCATTGAAGGGTGTTGCTAAAGGAAAAAAGATAGAGTTGCTACGAAGTGATTGAGTGTTGCATGAGAGCTAGATTAGTTAGAGGGAAAATAGCTAAGAATAGCAGTGACTGAGGAAGCGAAGGTTAAACCAGTGATAGGGTTTAACAGAGGGTTAACCGGTGTGGTTTGAGCAACCGGTATAACAGCTAAAGTACATCTGAGGAGATAACCGGTAGGAACTTGTATTGGCAAGAAGATAGTTGAGAGGACTGAAGAGCAGAGCAGTGAGGAGGAGATCCAACAGAGCAAAAGAAGAGTAGAGGTGAACCGGTAGAGTTTACCGGCAATATAGCAGCAGATGAGAGCAGAAGAAGTGTGAACCGGTGCAGCAAAGAAGGTGTCTCATCGATAGAGTGAGGTATATGAAATGGTTACAAGATTCACTTGTAACAGTATGACTAATTTTGTATTTGAAGTTATCATTGTGATCACTGAGTTGTAGCTCGATGCAGGGGTTGTAGCTCCTTTGGGTTGGTGCCCATAAAATAGAAGGGGTTGTAGCTCCTTTGGGTTGTAGCCCATAAATTAGTTAGGGGTTGGTGCTCCTTGGGTTGGTGCCCTAAACATTCTAACAAAGTTTCATTGTGAGGCTGGATTGGAGCAGTAGTCTCCAGCAGCATTGCTCACCGAGGTTTTTCCCATCTTGGGTTTTCCTCGTACATACTGGTGTTATGTGATGTCCCTTTATGTAAATGCATTTGTGTCTAGTCTCCACACTAACCGATAAGTTTGCATTCAGCTAGATCTATTAATCGGTATACTTTCATAAGGATAGTAAAAGGGAAAAGTTTGAGAACCACTGATTCACCCCCCTCTCAGTGGTGCATTGTGCCTAACAAGGCAAAGGTTGGACGATTTATTTAAGGGGGATTGTTTAAGTTATATTGATATCTAAAGTCATTTCCTTAATTATATGTTTGGTGATTCTTTGTTGAGGAAAATATTTTATAATTGAATTATTGTTAAGGCAAGATGAACACCTTAGGAGGAAAATAAGATAATTTTATGATATAATTCACTTTATTCTATGGATGCCATAATACACTTTATTGATGTATTTTTTATAGTGTATTTGCCACCATGTGATGGGCAATTTTGGGAAAAATGAAATGAAATGCAAATTAAAGAAATTGGAATGTCGTTGTTTAATCCCACTTTGGAGGGAAAAGAAGTTCGATTTGAGGAGGAATTTATAAATATGTGCCTTGGCCTTCATTTGAGACTATCCAAGAATATTATAACGAAGTGCTGCCGAAATGGTGTTGGAATGCTTCGAGGAATTCTTACATCCTAGATTGTATGCTTAGCTTCTCACTTGAAAGATAGCGACTAGTTGAGATTTGGTATTGTTCTTCACTCAGAAGAATGGATGGATTCATTGCAAAGTGTGTGTTCGAGTTTTCTGATCTTGGAGTGTTGTGTGTTTCAGGTTGCTGGTTTTGGTGTGGTTGTAGCTTGCTTTCGTTCATAACTCTCTGTCCAAGTGTCAACTCATTCTGGGTAGTGGCTCGTTCTCTTCCTATGTCCCAGGTGATTATTCTTGTAATTTTGTAGTGCTTAATTTTGTGTATTCATTTTTATAATGCAAATCGTACTTCTACCCTAGTCGTACCATGCTAGGCTGCCTCAGAATGCGTGCAAGAATTCATTTGGGGGTATTTGATGTAGTTTGTTGGGTCTAGCTTAATCGCCTGTCTTATATCTTTCATTTGCAATTATTTTGGGGTCATTTCGTTGAGTGTGGGCAAAGTTGTGAGCTTTTTGGTGAGATTTTAGGTTGTTGGTCTGCATTTTTCCAGCGTGTGGTTTGCATTTCAGAGTTTGAAGTTGTTAGTGTGGAGTGTGTTCTTGGTGTGGATGGTTTGTGTTGGTTTTGAGAGTGTATATCTTCCATTTACAGCGATGGACAATGATCTTCTTAATCTAAAATCTCATGCTCTTATTTGTAAAGCTGATTAGTAGTACTAACAACTACTTCTTTTTGGATTGTAACATCAAACCCACTGAATAAGTGGAAGCGGCTGGCTTGCCGTCTGTCTTTTATTATTGTAACATTGTCCTCCCGCTGAATAAGCGGTTGAGTAGATTGCAATTTCATTCTAGTCCTCCCACTAGATAAGTGGTTGAGTGATTGTTGCTATTTTTGGTTCCTTGTAATCTTGTAATTGGCTGGTTGTGCCGCCAAAGTTGTGAGCTTTTTGGTGAGATTTTAGGTTGTTGGTCTGCATTTTTCCAACGTGTGGTTTGCATTTCAGAGTTTGAAGTTGTTAGTGTGGAGTGTGTTCTTGGTGTGGATGGTTTGTGTTGGTTTTGGGAGTGTATATCTTCCATTTACAGCGATGGACAATGATCTTCTTAATCTAAAATCTCATGCTCTTATTTGTAAAGCTGATTAGTAGTACTAACAGCTACTTTTTGGATTGTAACATCAGACCCACTGAATAAGTGGAAGCGGCTGGCTTGCCGCCTATCTTTTATTATTGTAACATTGTCCTCCCGTTGAATAAGCGGTTGAGTAGATTGCAATTTCATTCTAGTCCTCCCACTAGATAAGTGGTTGAGTGATTGTTGCTATTTTCGGTTCCTTGTAATCTTGTAATTGGCTGGTTGTGCCACCAAACTACTGTGGAAGTTTCTATCACTCGCTAGATAAGCGAAAGGGGCTGGCTTGTCGCCCAGCATTGTAATTTGCATTGTAATTTTCAGTTGATCATTGAGCTAACGATCCCCTTATCACCGTATGCTCTCACCTTCTCACATTGGGCTCTTGGTGATCAGAAAGTGGAAGGGTTATCTTTCAGCAGTATTGAGTTTATATTTCCTAACCTTAACGGGTGTTTGTGGTGTTTGAAAACTGAAAAAATTGAAACAAAAAGTAAGGGGATATTTCAGCAACACATTTTCCTTCAGTGTCAAAATAGGGTCTTACAATTGGTCAAATTATACTGTAGAATGCATGCTCAAGGTAGCATGATCATGAACACAAGTTGCAGTCAATAGTTTTGAGAAAATTTATGCCACTACTGCAGAATTTCAGTATATACTGCAGCAATTTTAGACTGTACAAGAATAATTTCAGGCCATATTGCAGCTAGTTTAGACAGTATTGTTGCAATTTCAAGCTGCACTGCAACAAAAATTGAGTGTAACATCAATTGAATGTTTTGAAATAGCAAGTTCTATGACTATGGCGAAATCAGCAGATAACTGTAAGGTGGCTTGGTTGGTAGTAATTTCCCTGGTGATGGGTTGCTCGACAGTGGGTTCTCCAATGATGGGTTTCCTGGCAGTGGGTTCTTTGACAATGTGTTGATCTGTGTATTTCATATTGTCAAGGATACCAATTTGATTCATCAACTTTTCATCTAGCTTGGCACCAACTAGTTTGTACTCTATAAGATTTGGTGGATAAGCAAGATAGCTGAGTGATAATCCTTACAAGTGTGGTGTCAAAGATCCTATAGAGTCATCATGATTCTTCCCCTACTTTTTTGATTTCCTTTATCTACACAACATTACAATCAGGCTAGGACATCTCACCGTTGGTTGAAAAATTTTGTAACCTTGGGGGATGTGCAAAATTGTGGTTTCAGCCACAGTGTGTATGATACTCTCCTAATTTAGGGAAGGCTCCCCCTATCTACAAACTAAACTAATCTAATATGGATGGGACAACAATCTTTCTTCTTCTTTCAAGAAAAACTATACTCTTTTCTCTTCACAGAAAAGTAATAACAATTGGAAATAAATAACAACAAATACAGAAATGAGACTTTTTTGTAGGATTTTTGGAACATAAAGGGAACCAAAGTTTCCATGAAGGCACAAAGACCTCTCTCACTTCCCCAGGACGGGAAAACATAAATGAAAGCACAAAGTCTTCAACACTTCTATTGTCCTATCAACCTTTGTAGATGATTTTCTAGTAACCAAACACAGTATGTAGCAACTCAAAGTCTAACTACATGATGCACTTCACCTTACATGCACAAGTCTTAAAAATAGAAGCAGCACAAAGTCTACAAGCTATCTTCCCTCTTGAGCTTTCCACACTAGCTTCAAATATGATAAGCAGCTCAAAGTTTGCAAGACCAAATCTGAAAACCAAACATATAACTCTAAAGACAATTAGCAGCTCAAAGTCTGCACGATTGAATTTAAATCTCTTGTGAACGATAGAACAAAAATCACAATCAACTCTAGAAAATGTCGTCACATAACAACTTGAATTGGCACAAAGTCTCAACACAACTTGCCTCTTTTATTGAAAGCAATTTGATTTACATCTAAGCTCAAAGTCTTAGAGTGTACATACAAACTATCAGAGTTTTGTTGCATTGTCAAAAGATAAAAAATTACAATAGATCCCCTCAAGTATTTATAGGAGAGGAGCCTTGAGAAAAAAGGTGGGAGGATCCTAACTAACTTGAGAAATTCTCTCAACCACCATGACTTATTCCAACTACAGTCTTAATTGAACTCAACTTGTAGTTGCTTTACATGTAATTACAAAAGTGCAAGTGATGAGTTAACTTGCAATTACAAAGTTATTTTTTACATGTAATTTGTCAAAACAAAATTATAAATGCATAATTAAAACTATTCTATGTGTCCAAAGACACGACTCTAACTGCATCATCCTTTGTCTGTAATGATCTTCATGCTACTCCAGGATGCTAGAACTTGAAGTATTTTGGATTGGTAAAGACATCTTGAACCGGAATGGGAATTTGCATCCTTAATGATTTTTGTGTCCTTGGCCAACGAACTTCAACCTTATCTTCTTGTTTGGGGTAGTACTGGCTTGTCAGGAGGGAAAGGGCTGCCTTCCTCTTTTCATGTCATGACCATCTGTGTCTTGAAAGCATTCTATGCTCTAAACCATGAATTGTTGTTGTATCTCTTCTTTGTATCATCCTCCAATCTTGAAATCTGCTTGCAAAATAAGGCCCATGCCTTAATCCATTGATTTGATAGATCATGTGTACAAACCGAACTGACAAGGGAAGGGATAAACTGATGCAAAAATGGGCTCACAAGTGAATTTCGGGTTCTAGAAGCTGCATTACATGTGAGGGAAAAACAAGAGCATTAACTTGAAATTGTGGAGAACAAACATGCAACTTCATATGTGTAATGGGTAAACACAAGTTTGCACTTGTGATTGGACCTTTAAAACTCATTTTCAACTATTTTTTGAGTGCATTTTGAGCCAATTTAGGATCTTGGGGAGTGTTTTACAAGTATACAAGTGGAGAAGAACAAATGTGCAATCGGACTTTTGAAACCCGAATGCAAGTATACTTGTAAAAAGGAAAATGAAGTAGTGAGTGAAAAATGAGATTTTGGGAAGATCATCTTTATAAAAAGGGGAAGAACTTTCAATTTGTAATCAAGTTTTAAAAACCCGATTTTGAAAGGATGAGCATTTTTCCAACTTTGAAACTTGGAATTTCAACAAAAGATGGTTAAGATTTTTCAACCAAAGGGGTAGATCAACTATTTTCATCTCACTTGCAATCGGATTTTTAAATCCCGAATGCAAGCAACGAGGGAAAATGGGGAAAGACAATGCAATTTGCAAATTGCTTTGCAAACTTGGAACAAAGGGGAAAATCTCTCACAAAACCGATTTTAAGCAAGAGCAAAACAAAACTAACATATATACAACTTGATCAAGGAAACTAAAACAAACTAAAACAAGAAATGAAAGCAAGCACAAGAGAAGAAAACATACCTTGATCAACAAAAACAACCTCCTAAGAACAAGAAGCAATCCTTGAAAGAAGAGAATGAATCTCTTAAATAGACAAAAGAAGATGAATCAAACCCTAGCTACGTTTTTCAAAACCGCCATATGCAACAAAAACGCCTAACAAATGCATGAAGAATCAGTCAAATGACGCTTCTAATCCCCACGCCTAGGTAAGAGAAGCCAAAATGACTTAGGAGAAGGAGGATTCGTGGCACTTCCAAGAGGTAAATCGTGGCATTTGAAGAACACATGTTTGCTATTTTAACGCCTTTGAACCAGCAAAAACAACTACCATATGGCACAAAAAGAGTTTCAAAATGCATGAAAATAGCTTAGGATTCAAAACGCCTTCCTCATAAAATCTCTCCACAAAAATCGATTAAATCCTTCAATAAATTCGACTTCAATAGCTGGTCGGGTTCTTGGAGAAGGGCAACAAGTTTAAAATGTAAGCAAAAGACATGAAATCGGATTTGTAAATCCCCTTTACAAGTTTTAATTTACTTCACTTTTCAACTCATAAGGCAAAATCGGGTTTGTGAGAGAAAAGAACAAGAAGAGCAAAAAGAAACAACAAAAAGACTTGTAATAGGGAAATAAAATCCCCTTTACAAGTTAAAAATGACTTAAAAGACATAAAAAGCAAGGGGGAAATAAAAAGTAAGTTACAAGTGACAAGTTTTAAATAAAGTGCACTTGTAATTGTTTTAAAATTTCCCTACAACACTAAAACAAGAGAAAATTAAAACTTGCAATCAAAGTAAAATTTCCCACCTACAGTCAAGAAGAAAAAACCCGAAATTGAAGGAAAGACATAGCAAACGAACTCAAAACGCGATGAAATTTAAAACACGAATCGAGGATGGGCCAAAGATCAGCCCAGTTTAACCAGATACGAAAATTTTGCCTTGGGAAGCATGTCTTAAGAGTAAAATCTTCAACCTGCAGTGACTGCTCTGAAACCCGAAATTGCACAAAAAACTAGGAAAAGAAAGACCAAAATTCACCAAAACTTGGACAATGATGGCAAAGACACCCCCAAAGGATTTGACACTAACAAATGTGAGTTTTGCACCTCGTAAAACGTGCCTTGGAGACAAAAATGATGCATTTTAAGTAAAAATTTGTAGGGGTTGTCACATTTTTGAAAATCCAAAAATGAGGACAACAATCACAATCTTCCATTTGCCAATAGAAAAAACTACTAATGGAATTTGTTTCATCTTTAGAACATGGATGCAATTCCAAGATTCTTTCAGCACTAACTCCACGGAGCCTTGATCATTCTTCCTTGGTTACCCTTCTCTAGAGTCTAAATCAGATGAATCCAAAGAAGTTGGTTCCTCACTCACTACTTGATACCTCAAATCAATTATATATTTCTAGACTTTATTTTCAATGGTGAGTATATCTTTTTTCTAGTCGATAACATTTTAATTTGCATCTTTCTGTGCATCACAAAATGGAACAGCATTTAAGATAAAATATTTGATCAAGTTAGAAGGGGAAGCTCCCTATAACAAAAATTAAATTTAAGAGCACGACCTCAATCTTTTTAATATATATATATGTATTCTTGGTGTTTTGATACACATTGCAAACAGATTAAAAAAAAATATTGTATGTTTGTTGTTGGGTAAGGACATCGGGTGATTCAACGTTTGTGTTCAAAACAAGAGATTTTTATGTTTTTTTCTAGAAAGCAAACAATCTAAATAACTATCAAATGTTCACTCTTTCTAACTAAAAGAAAAGGCCAGAAAAGATGAGTAAATCACAAGAATTGAATTGATCTAAACAAAGAAATCAACAATAGAGTCTACTAAACACAGCATAGGGTATAAATAGCTCAGGTAATGAATGATTTTGACTAGCTACTATTGATTATTCTGATCTAATTTGCCGTTTCAGGTTCAGGTTTGGGTTTGCATTCGGAGATCTAGTTTGCCGGTTCGACTAATTTTTTGGCGGTTTGGGTTTGTTAATACAAAAAGCATGTAAAAATCATATATATGCTTAGTCTCAAGGTTCGAATTCGTGTTCAACAATTAAAAAATTCGGATGAAATTCAAAAAGAAAAAATTCGAAAAAAAAATCATAGGTAAACTTGCCTTACATAAATTAAAATATATTAAAAAATTAATATAAATATTATAAATGCTAAATACATTGAGATTATTATACTTATTATTTAAGAATCTAAATTAAATGTTTTTAATAATTAAACTTTAGCATACTAAAATTAAAACAAACTGATCTTGATAATTTTTAATATGCTAAATTTTAGAAAACACACAAAACAAAAATAAAACCTTAAAAAATAAAGATAAAAAGATCAAAACATTAAATGACAACCTCCAGTGATTGTTGAAGGGAAGAGAAAGTTCGCATTTCATCCACCCAACTGCGTACTATGCTACAGGTGAAACCTTAGATTGATATTTTTCTATCAATTTCTCTTCCCCTCCAGTTCTATCTCCCACCTTCTCAACGGATACCTTATTGATGGTTTTGTTAGACCCACATGCGAATCAAACCGGTACTTGGATGCGATACGAACCGGACCTAAATCAAACCTGGCAGCAAGCAAACCTGATAACATAGATTCTAATGAAGCTCGTCCATTTTAAACATGATGGATTCTAAAGATTTTGAAACCCTAATGCCATGTTGGTCTCTCGAATCTGATTTTGCTTCATTCTATTGATCTTTACACTAAAACCTTAGTTCAAATACACATCCTTGGATACTCTAAAACCTTAGGGCATTTGAAAATATTGCTATCCAAACATGCCAATACAATGATGTTATGTATGTTGATATCTTTCTTTTAGTCAATTAAGAACCTATTGAGATAGTAACAAAACCCTTATCACAATTTGAAAACAATCACCAAAATGATGGACTTGTCATACTTGTAACCCTATCAACTTAGGCAAGTCAGTGGGGTCCTTCCTTTCTTCGGGTAGTGTGGAGCGGTTTTGTCGGCTGTGGCGCTTATATGGAACGCTGAAGCCCACGGCTCCGACCTCGTACTCACAAAGAATAACAACAATGATATGTTTGGTGATAAATATCTCCAAAACCTAGGCACCCTTCAAGACTAAAAAACTGTTTCTTTATACTTAAAATGTGCTTGTTATGACTATCTTAATCTTGTTGATACATGCTTAAAAGTTTTCGCATAGACATATGCATAGGCCTACACTCTTATATATATAAGTATGCAAAATTTAAAATATTGAAATTAATGGACCTCTTTGAAGTTTCTTGGTAAACAAATTTGTCGCTGTGATTGTTTCTCTAAAACTGACCCTATTTGCCCAAAGAGTAGTTACAATTGTGCCAACAATTGGAGAGATTGTTGTAGACTGCTGATCTTCATTTGCGTTTGAAAGGGGCAGCTCCCTCGTATGATGGAGTTTTTTAGGATTTTAGTGTACTTTTGACCTGAAAGTACAAAAAAGAAGGAAAACAAAACTAAAGAGGATGAATAACAGAAAACCTAACAGTAGACATATGAAAAGCAACTAAGATTTCACAATAGATAACGATTACAAAGGGGGTTTAAGCACAAGATAATTTTTGATATGCAGTTGTGATGAAATAAAGTAAACACATTTCAACATATGAAGAAACAAGTTGCCTTAGCACTTTCAAGTTGAGATACCAGGGTATGACTATGTTTCATCATTTACAAATATCGTTTGAACTAAACATCAATAGATTGCACAAGTACACAAAGGGATTATCAATTTAACATACGAACAATTGATAATAATAACTTAGAAACATTCAAGATGTACGAATCAAATGCATTCTTTATTATCATTCTGAAAATATACAAGTTCAAAAATCCTTAGGTACAAAGTGTGAACATAAAAGTTCTCAGAATGTTTCTCGAGAAAATTCTCTAGACTTTCCCCCTTCGCAAGAGTCTCCCCTTTTACAATGCCAAAGCCTTCAATTTATAGGCTAAAGAAAATAATTACCTTGTAACCGCTCAACATAACTACCTAGGGTAACCAATTTGGTAACCACTTAAGATAACTACTTAAAATAACAACCTTGTAGTCCAGAAACCCTATTATTTTGTCTTTTGTTGACTGTTACGGTCCTGTTGAGTGTTCAAAAAGTTCATATCAGACTTATAATCAACAGGTATTCTGACTTTGAGGGTAATTTCATGCCCTCCATTCAAAATTGACAATTTGGAAGCAAGTATGAGGTATTTGATTCACATATTGCAGCTATACAGATCTGGTGTGGTATTGTTGTGACCTTTTCACACATCGCCCCATTGCAAACGAGACCCCCTCTTACTTGCTTCCCGGTCCTATTAATTTAGGGTTTTGGGAGACAAGTGATAATTTTGAGCTTCAAATGTCTGAATCTCGTCTTTGGATATGGTCGTGTTTCCTGGTCTCCATGATGCAAATAATAATAAAACTTTAGGTTTGATGTCAATAGGATCAAGGTGCTTAAAACATGTTAAAAATGTTAAAAGTGACCTAAGTGTCAAGTTGCCTTAGCATGTCAATTTATCTTTCTAAGTGTTGAGTTCTTATTTGCCCCAAAAATAAAATGAAAAATGATGAAAATGTGGCTAACTGATGCAAATTTTGTGTGAAAATGTTAAATGTCCCTATAGGAGTCGTTTTTCCACTCCTAAGAGGTGAAGCAGGCTAAAATGCACAAAGTCCCGATTGACTTGATTTTTCCACCATTGAAAACTTGGGAAAATTCACAAAGTCCCAATGAAAATAGAATTTCCACTACATGAATTAATGAAATTGGTTAAGTTTGGACTTAAAAAGCATGAAAATCAACTAAGTCCTCATGAGGGACGTTTTTCCACTGAGAAGTTAAGTTAAAATCAGCAAAGTCCCGATGGAAGAATTTTTTTCACCTCATTTTGAGCATAAAATTACCTATTCAATGTTAAAGACAAGTAAAGTCTTGATGGAGGTTGAATTTCCACTTCAAGAAATAGTTTACAAGCAAATGAGGGTGTTATTGTGGAAAGTCTCGATGACTAAAGTATCTCCACTCAAGACACAACAATGGAAATCAAGACAGCCCCGATGGAGTTCGTTTTTCCACTGGGCTTACTAGGTGAAAATGTATGAAGAAAGTGAGAGTCCTGATGACCCACAATGTTCCACTTGAGAGAAAAGTGACCAAAACAAGGTAAGTCAAGAAAGAATAATGTGCTTGATGGAGGTCAAATCTCCACTTGGGGCATAATTACAAGGATGCTCAATTCAGCAGTACACCATCTCTACATTCTTATGAGTGGGATGGTCAATTCAAGGTGTCTATTGAAAAAGAGATGAAAGCTCTATCCCAATTTGATCACACACATAGTTTGATTGAAAATTGAAGAGATTGCTCTTGAGCTTGAATCAACAAACGACATGTAAGGAAATACTCAATTGGCTCTAATGGAGTTAGAAGATCAGTTTGCTGATTTCAAACTTTTCAGGAAGCAAGAGAATGCACAAAGAGCTGAAGAAATTGAGCAACTTATTGGTGAGCATGATAGTCTTCAAGAAGAGTTTGATATTGAGAACTTCATAAGAAAAACAAAGGTTGCATGTGTAGATTCGGATCAGCAAGATGGAAGTGAGCAAGAAGAAAGGGATGGCTTCCAAGTTCTTGAAAACCCTCTCTTTGTGATGGATGATTTCAACATCTTTGGCATCAAGATGTTGTCTAAGCATAGTTTAGAAGTCGTTCAAGGTTTCATTGCAGCAGCAAGGAGTGAAGACTTCAGGTTTGTTACTCACGAAGTAAGGGAGAAAGGATCAAAACGTGGCGATTGCATGCTTGATAACCCATTTCTTGGGTTGAATATTAATAAGGCTCATACTAGTCCATTCTGGGAGTTGGATTTGAAGACAACACTTGTTCCATACTCCAATGTTGTTGAAGCTTTCATAGTTAGGCTTCAAGGGTTTGCTAGAGACATCAATTTCTTAAGTATGCTCTTGGTCCTGACTAGCACTTGGGGATGTGTTGAGTTTTCTTTTCAGTGTGTTGAAGATCACTCTCGGTTGGGTATCTAGGCTCAAGATCGTCAACATAGTCTGATGGAGCTTATTAGATGTGGAAAGAAGGATCTTTGGAGGGATAAGGAACAAATTTTCAGTTATGATGGTGTTGTTCCCCTCTTTACCAGCCATTTGATGATTCCTTTTGCTCATCAACTAGTTGATTGGGGAGATATTTTGAGCAAAGGATGGTTCTACGTGGAGTTGGAGTCACTAGAAAGGATATTTCCAACCTTGAACGTGAGCATATGTGTTGTTTTGGATGATGATTTCCTATGTTGCAGCAGTTGTTCATCTTCTTGGATGCTGATTTTCCTGAAATCAGATCTCAAGTTAATCATTTCAGAATTGGTGGGCTGCTGGTGTACTCTTTTTCAGACTTCACAGTCTCCTGGCAGGACGGGTTTATGGTCTCAGATGAGAGGTATGGCGAGTTTGGGCAATCAGTATCGGTGTATGGGAAGTGTTCAAGCTATAACTAGTGGTTATTCTTATGCCCCCTCTTCTTCTTATGGTTGGGACAACGAACCTTTGCTTTCTTTGGTTCACCATTTTGAGGTGCTTGGAGTAGGAACTATAAGAGATTTCAGAAGTCTCCATGGTTGTATTAGAATAATTCCTTTAAGGCCTACTAGATTCATGTGGAGTTATGAGAATGAGTTTGTTGAGCTCTTGCAAAGGATTGTTTACCTCCTTGCAGGAGGATTTGGAGAAGTCACATTTACAATCATGGTTGTGCTTGACACCTTGGGGAAATATGTCGTGGAGTTTGATTGTGAGTTGAGTACACTTTATTTCCTATTGTCCAAGATTGTGATAGACAATGGAATTGTTGATATTGATTACTCAGACCTTTATGGGCATGAGATGCTACATGATATTGATTTCAGTCCTTCAAGATATTTCAGTCTAAGCATCATGCATGGTAACATTTTGTAGTTACTAGGGAGGTTAGTGCAGTTGTGGCGTGATGTCTTCACTGATGTGATCAGAGTGGCGCAACATCCGCATGGTGGGTTCTTCCTGAGACGGACATGGGACCCTAGGATCGTACTTGCTTTGGTGTGGATCAGTCTAAAATTATCTGGAGTTGTGGTGGCATTGCTTGAGGACAAGCGATTTTGGGAAGGGTGGACTGTAATGTCCCCTTTTCCACTCTAGTTTGTTTTGGGGACCGTTAGCCTATTTCGGAGACCCATGGGCAAGTTGGAAGCAGAAATTAGGGTTTCCTACCTCTAGGAGGACATTTCTACATTTTCGAAGGCTTGCATCTTGGAATTTGTCAATTTGGGTTCTGGATTCATTCTAGGTTTTTAGAAAGCTTCGCAATGAGGGTACATGCATAGCAAGTTCTAGAGTTTGATTTACTTACTATTTTTTGTAAATGGAGGCAAAAGCAGTTGAGTTATCTGGGTTTTTCTGGGTTTTTTGTGAGCTCTGCGATGGTATAACATGCAAACCAATTTGAGGACCTTTTCGAGACTTACTATTTTTAGTAAGTTTGGCAGTTGCTCAGAATGTAGTAAAAATCACTTTGGAAACACTTACTATTTTTAGCAGTATGCTATTTATAATAAGTACTATTTTTGGCAGGGGGTTCTGCAGCTCAACTCGGTGGCTATTTCTGGCAGTATTTTGGCAGGATCCTGTGTTCACTCAGATGACTATTTTTAGCAATTCAATTCAGAGCTCCAACTTAGTTCAATTTTGGTAATTTCCAACATTTTAGTCCCTGGCTCAATTTGGCAATAATCAGTATTTGAGAAGGTATTTTTAATATATTAATACCTTAGGCATAAGGTTTTAATATTTGATTATTTTATGGATGGACGACTTAGGAAAAAGGAGAAAATAATAATTTTATCCTAAGTCTACTTGGGCGAATTATTTCACCCTCTTGGTGGATGCCAAAATACAATGCATCACATTTTGGAAATATTTAGCGGGACTTAAGCTTATGGATTGAATAATTTTGACGCCATTATGGAGAAATAAGGGGGTTGAATTAAAAGATAAATGTATTTTACATTTTTGCCTTCACTGGAGTTGGACGCCCACCTTGGGAATGGACTTATGTTTTATTTTAAAAAATTATTAAGTGGTTTTTGGCACCCATTCATGTGATGGAATTTCATTTCATTTGGAAATGAATTTGAAGTGAATTTGGGGGAGATTTGTTCTATAAATACAAGGCGTGGGGCTTCATTTTGGCATCTTAGAACATTTTACACCGTTATGCTATCGAATAGAATCCAAACAATCTTCGAGGGTGAATACCTCTTAGGGCTTTTGACAGACTTCGAGTGTGAGACATCACTCCTAGCTATGATTGGATCTTTTGAATGTGTGTGGTTCAATTTGTGTGCGCATTGATTTGTCTGGAAGCTATTATTGGGGCAATTTCTACCTCAGAAGGGCGATATTTTCAGTGTGGTGTGGATTTCAGTGTTGCTAGTTTTTGGTGTGGCTGAAGCGAGGATTTGATCGTATCTCCTTGCCTATGCAATCGATTATTCTGGGTAATAGCTCGTTGGAAGCATATCTGGAGGGCGATCATTCTTCTACCTTGGTGTTTCTTTTGGTGTGCTTGCTGATTTTTGGTTGCAAATTGTATTTCTACTGCTGGCCGTACCATTCCTAGGCTGCCTTGGGTTGCGTGCCGACTGTTTGTGGTGTTTGTCATGCAGGTTTGGAGTTCTTGTTGCATCGCCTCGGTTGTAGTTTTCATTTGCTTCTGTTTTCATGTCATTCCGAGTTGTTTGGGTGAGTTATGAGTATAATAGTGAGTTTGGTAGTGGTTGTTTTCTGCGTGTTATGCGGACAGTAGATTGTATTTCCAGTTTAGTATGTTATTTCTTTGTGGGTGGGTTTGAGTTTGTTAATTGTGATAAATTTGGTGATATTTAGCAGTATTGGACAGCCTAATCTCTCTTTCTTATGCATTGCATCTCTTATTTGTAAGATTGAATAGTAGTACCATCAACCATTTCTGGACTGTAAAGCATACCCCGTTGAAAAGTGGAAGAGGTTGGCTTGGCACCTACATTTGATCTTTGTAATTTTGTCCTCCCGCTGAATAAGCGGTCGAGTGATATTTTTTTTGTAATGGTCCTCTCGCTGCATAAGCGGTTGAATTGAGCTTTGTTGTAAGTGCTCAGTCCTCCCGCTGAAATATTGCAGTTGAGTGATTCGGGCTTGGTTTTGTTCTTGTTCTCCTTGGCTGGTTTACCGCCAAGCATTCTAGTTTTCTATTCCCACAGGAAAGTGGAAGGGGCTGGCTTGCCGCCGAAATTTGTAATCAATTTTAGATTTCAAGCTTCTAACGATCCCCTCAACACTGTATGGTCTCACCCTCCCAAATTGGGCTCTTAGTGATCAAAAGGTGGACAGGGTTACTTTCAGCAGCATTTGGTTTTCATTTCCTAACCATAACAAGTGTTGTGTTGAATGTAATTGTGGAAAAAATTGGGAAAAAATTGTGGGTATATTACAAATTTCATGTACAAAAATCAACGGATTAGTATCAAAACATATCACAAAATCTGCTTCATTCTCTTCAAGGCTCCATGGTAACTTTTGCCACGTATCAATCTCATCATACATCTGATCATTCTCTGTCATATATCCATCAACAACATTAATTTCATCACCATACATGTATACCTCTTCTCCTATCATCATTTCTACTTGTTCAACTCCACCTTTACTTTTCCATTCTTCCTCAATGGCTGCATACGTTTCCCACAAATCAGGTTCCTCCTCATTGACTGCTGCAAATACATCCTCATCTTTGCCTTTCTCTGTTTGTTCACTACCCTCTTCCCTCAGGGTTTCTAGTACGTTCACCTCTGGTTCCAATGCCTTTACTTATTTTCATTTTTGAATCAGCCTTTCAATAGGCCACACCATCTTCTTCTTAATTGTCAGGTGCCAACTGAGTGCCCTCTTAATCCTTTTGTTTACTTCCTTCATGTCTTCGTCCAATTTGTCCATAGCTTGCTTGATCTCTCTTATCTCTTTGTCAAACTCTAATTGCCACAGCTCTTCTTTTTTCCTCTTCCTCTTCCTGTCTTCGTTTTCCCTCTTTCTCACTTCTTCTCTCTTCTTCCTCTCTTCCTCTTTCTTCTTCCATGAACCCTCACCTCTCAAGTATATCCTCTCAACTTGAACCAACACACAACTACCAACCACACACAAACTCTTCTCTACCCAGATCTTTTGGGCTCTGATACCACTTTGATGCAGAGGCTCGGGTTCAACTCTCAACAACATGAAAACATTTCAATGCCAATCCGGCATATTTCACAACAATGGGATTAATTCCCTTCACCAAACTCAATGTTTGCCCTCTGGGTGAACAATTTAATATATGCACACAGAATACATAACAAGAAACAGTAATGCCATAGATTTTAGATAAACACAGTCATAATATATCAAGTTACACAATGTTTATCAATTGCTAGACAACAGAAAAGATACCATTCCATTCATAATCGTAATAATGGCAAGTTACATCACATGGTATATAAAGGTACCGAGGGGGTGCGGGGGACAACCGTCGCACCCATAACTACCTACCCTCGGTTACATCACTAAACAAAGTACTTCCTAGTTACTTAATTACTTATTATTCCCGTACATACAATATGCCGCCAACATCATCCCCCCGAAAAAACAAGGTCGTCTCCTGACGACTGACAACAAAAACGCGAGGATCAAAAGAAAAAATCAAGATTGAGAATGGGGCTGAGGAAATGTCCCTGGTGAGGATGGTGCCGATGCTCGTGGTGTGACGGCCAGGCGTGCCCGTAGCTCGTAGACCTGCTCAGTCCTCAACATCAGCCCGCTCTGCAACCATCTGTCGCTCCATAGCCATCTTCACCATCATCGCGGCTTACAAGACAGACTTATCCTTCTTCTCCACCATCTCCAAGGCACTAGCGAAACGGTTCTCCAACATAGCCCTGTCCTCCTGGTCTTCCTCCAACCGTGTCCCCAAGGCAGAATTCGCCGAACTCTCCTTTGCCAACTCGGCTTCCAAGGTAGTTCTCTTTGCAACTCACAAGGCCTTCTCCCAAGCCAACTGCTCCCTATGCGACTCCTCCATCTGCAGGAGCCGAGCAGCCAACTCCTCCCTCACCGACACGGCCTCCTGTCGCTAGGTCTCCGTACCCTGAGCAATATGTTGTGTCCGCCTCAACTCACAGTATGTCTCACAAAAGACCTGCTCTATCCTCCGCAATAGGGACTATGTGCTAGTCTCGCCAACCTGCTCCTGGAGACCCCAATCTTCTAGCATCTGCAAGGTCTCCGTAGTAGGCCACCCCCTCGACTCAAAGCACTCGGCAAAGTGTGTCGTGCAACTATTCCTCATAAACCCAAGCAGTTGCTCCAACTGTCTGTCTGTCCTGGCATCTCCCTCGGACCATGCTAAGGCTACAATCCTCTAAGCTCCAACAACCATGTCCGCAATAAACTGCTCCAAATCCATGTCACCATCCACTCTCGGAGATGCAGGAACACCTTTCTCTTGGGCATCCTAGTGAGGACTCTGCAGTAGCTCAACATGAGGGGGGCTCTGTATCAACTCCTTCTCCTGCCTAGGACTCAGCACCAACTCACGAATGGGTGAGTGTTCTCCCTCCACTGTCTGCGAGTTCTCTAGTGAGCTATCACCTACCAAGTCTACAATCTCGTGGGGGCTTGGCAACTCACGTCGTGGAGAGAGGACGGCTGCTCCAATCGGTGCCACTGGTGCCATCTTATACCGACTCAGCCAGGCACTCATATCTGCCTGCAAAGGGGTACCACTCCCTCCAGGGTTCTCCGACGCTACCGCAGCCTCACTACCAACCATCTCCCCACTGATCCCTGCCTCCACTGCTACCGTGGGAATCCCTCCTACCATTTGAGGCTCTAGTGCACCTGGTAGGACCACCAATGTCGTGGCCATGCATTCCGGGATCATAATTACTAGTGTCTGGGCCTACCCAAACCTAGGAACAAGTACTGCCAATACTGTTGCTCCAAGTGGTAGAGTCCCAGGGGCTACCGTGGCACCTAATGATGTCGTCTGCTGGGGTAGCTGACTCTGTGGAGGTGTGGCTGCCGCTGACTGCGTAACTATGGGAGGTGTCGCCACGGTCTCCTCCTCCACCTGCTGTCCTCCTCTACCTACCATCCTGAAACTACCCTCCGTGGTTTGTGACGTATATATGGAGTCCTCCTCTGACTCTCTTCCTCACTCTGGCCACTAGTCTCGGGCTCCGACTCTAGCTCAGACTCAGACACCACCACCCTCTGCTTTCGTTTCTTGCCTGTTTGTATGTCTCCGCTCGGTGCAAAGGTATCTAAATGGGCCCAATAGAATATAGGCGGTTGTCCAGGGTGTGCACGGTCGTGTGGTACCAAGTGTTGTGTCTAGGGCGGTATCTGAAGACGCACTACATCCAAGAAGAGTCCAATGGCATGGTACAGCATATAGAAAGTTATGTGCTGCAAGGTCATAAATTCCTCCATCCTATCAGTGAGCACAGATGCCTAGTCATATACCACACCATTGTGGATGTCATTCATCAATACAACTTGTGCCATGGCAATGTTCGAAGCCCTACTAGCTCCCATCAAGCAGCTCTTCAACACATCCTGGAGACACCACCATTCTCCCTCTTGTAAAAAAGACTTCTTCAGGCCTCTTCCCTTGCTTGCATGCTGGAGGCTATCGAGCTCGACCTATGTGAGGTAGTCCCTGCACATCAACTTCAGGAGTTTATCCTTGAAATCTGGAGATATCTTCTGGCCCTTATCTACTCTCTTCCCCTGCGTCCCTGGGATACCAAAAACCCTCGTGAACTCTATGGAAGCGAAAGAGACCGTAACCTGGTGGTGCGCATAGTCGAATACCAACTGCCACGTGTGTGTCGTATGCACCAATCATAGCCCTCAACACGACCTCAAAATCTTTGATGCAAAATATGGGCATTTGAATGGCCCAGTGTACCTGTGCCTGTCACAGCTGTGCTTTCACGAGATCATCATGCGGGATCTCAGTCCACCATTTTCTACAATTAGCTCCACTCAAATCCTCGAAAGTAATGGTCTCGACAGTCACATCATCTTTCGCTGCCATCTAACTCTGCACTTTAGGTCGCACCTTTTTGCCCTTACCTTTGCTACTGTCAGCCATGCCGCCTCTTACTCTGACACCTGAAGGCAAAATCCGAATAGCTTTCTTGTTGGAAGATGGTGATAGCAGATGGTGTCTTTTCCAGTTCTTTCCTCCGCTGGGGTCCATTAATTGATTTATCTTTTGTCATCTATGCAATGAAATATACTCCTGCCCCTTTATGTGTCAGTGAAAAACAGTGAGCGCCGGTGTCGACGATAACAGTGAGTGTTGGCGGCTTCAGGTAAGACCGGCGATAGGATCTCCGACCACCTTTAAATCTTCGTTAGCGTCCAACCAATCTTTTGCGCAAGACCAAAAACGATGAGCGCCAACAGCTTATCGGGCTTGGTCTTACCGCACGCGGACTGACGTCCATGACCACCTGCCACGCCAACTGCACACGGACTGACGTCCGGTATTGCGCTTGCGAAATTGATTTTCTGGAACATCTCGCCCCTATGGCAATTGGTTGGTAGTGAAAGGCGAGGTCGAGGGATCGAAATCCCTGAAAAACATTTACAATACACGTCATCCGAGCTAAGTCACTCCGCCCAAATTCTACGCATCCAACAATGTAAAGCAGGGGAGGAACAAATGGTGCGTTGTAGTAGAGGTTTTAATTATTTTATGCACCACCCACCTTTTAAATCCCGCCACCAGCGGTGAAGGTCCCACATGGGGAGTGGCTTCCACCGTATAGTGATGGTCACCACACGAGAGTGGCTCCACCGTACAGTGATTACCGTCGTACGGGAGCTACGGCTCCACCGTGCGGTGATTGCCATCGTACGGGAGCAAATGACTCCACCGTGCGGTGATTACCACCGTACGGTGTTCTTTTTTTTTTCAGCAAAATTTCAATTTTACCTAAGAATATCCACGGGAAGATTTTGGGCCAGTCCTCTGCACTCATGATATGGTTTTAGTTTCGACCCATTAACGCTGTCTGGAACCTCCCGTCCGTCTAGTGTCCACAACTTGATTGACCCGTTCTCAGCCACTTCTCGAACTTTATACGGCCCTAACCACCTTACCTTAAATTTGACGGGTTTAATCTCGTTGCGCCCATTATACTTCAGCACCAGTTGTCCCGGGGTGAACCTCATCCGCTTTAAGTGTTTGTCATGCCACATCTTCCTGCGTTGTTGGGCTGCCTCGGTGGCCCACTGAGCCATCGTCCTTTTCTCGTCCAATTTGTTCAAGGCATATAACCTCTCCCTTAGGCTCTCCATATCCCCGAGTCTGTTCTCAATGGCGATGCGAAGACTTGGCACCATGAACTCAGCTGGTACAACAGCTTCCTGCCCGTACATGAGTTGAAATGGCATCTTTCCTGTAGTCACCTTGTAGGTGGTGCGGTAGGCCCACAAAACAGAGAGTAACTTTTCTTCCCAGTCTTCTCCCTCAACACCGCATGACTTATAGATCACTCCGACTAGAATCTTGTTGGTAACCTCGGCTTGGCCATTGGCCCGTGGGTAATAAGGGCTAGACAACAAGTGAAATTTTTTGAATTCAGTCGTGAGTAGTTTGATGATGTAGTTCACAAAGTGTCCACCCCTGTCACTGGTCAACAGGATGGGGATGCCGTATCGCATGACTATCTGTTCATAAATGAATTTTGCGATACTCAAGGCCGAGTTGTCAGGCAAGGTTCGTGCTTCTACCCATTTAGTTAAATACTCCGTAGCTACCACAATGTAGCGGCACCTCCTAGCATGGCTAGCCTTGAATGGCCCAATAAAATCCAGCCCCCAGCGCTCGAATAACTCTTGAGCATGCGAGGGGTTGAGGGGCATGAAATCCCTCTTCAGCGGCTTCCTGGTTCTCTGACACGTGTCGCAACCCACTACCCATTCTCCAGCGTCATTATACAGTGTGAGCCACCATAGACCTGCAAGTAGCACCTTTCGTGCGGTAGTGTCGGGTCCCATATGGCCTCCCGCGGGGCCCTCATGTGCCTCCCTCAAAACGCTTGGCACCTCTTCCTCCATTACACACCGACGCAACACCTGGTCGGGCTCCATTTCGTACAACAATCCATTAGTTAACTGGAATGTACGGCTTCTCAATGCGAGTTTCCTCCATTCCCCCGGTGGCATACCTTTCGGGAACATGGAGGTGGAGAGATATTCCCCGATAGCAGTATACCATGATGGCAGTACTGCGATCTGGAACAGGTGAGCATCCAGAAATTCATCATTAACCCCCTCTGGCGGCTCCCCCGACCTTATCCTTGATAGTTGATCAGCTATCACATGGCTTTTTCCAGGTCACAGAATAATAGTGAATGTAAACTCCTACAACAGAAGCAACCATCTGCTGATCCTTCCTTGAATAATTGGTTTATTGTCCAGATACATAAGTGCCTAGTGGTCCACGTAAAACGTGAATGGCGTCGCCAGAAGGTATTGTCTGAATTTTTGCATGGCATATACCATCCCTAGGGCCTCTCGCTCCGTTGTGCTATAATTCTTTTCAGCCTTAGACAATAATCTACTTGCAAAATAGATTAGATGGTCCAGTCCATGGTCACCCACCTGAGCTTGGCACCAATTGCGAAATTGGAGGCATCCATGTGGACATGGAACTCCTTGTCCCAATTGGGGTATGCAAGGATAGGGGCCGCCACCAGTCTGGTCTTCAACTCCTCAAAAGCTTCACCTTCCGGGGTCCCCCACGTATATTGCTCACCCTTCCAAGTTAGTTTATCCAAGGGGTAGGATATCTGAGCAAAATTCTTTATAAACCTTCTATAGTAACCAATGTGACCCAAAAAAGATTTTACCCCTGTGACATCTATGGGTGACTCCATCTCCATGATCACCCGGACCTTATCAGGGTCTGTCTTCAACCCCGCTTTACAAACAATGTGCCTGAGCAGTTTGCCTTGCGGCACCATGAATCGGCACTTCTTAGGGTTGAGTGCCAACCTTGCCCTCCAACATCTCTCCATGCATTCCCTTAGGGCTACCAGATGTGTGTCCTACCCACTGTAAATCGACCAATCGTCGAGGAAAGCCTTAAAGTTTCCCACGGACATCTTGTCAAAGATGTGCAGGATGATCCTTTGAAAAGTTGCAAGCGCATTGCATAGACCGAATGGCATCCGTTTATATGCATACACGTCATCCTCCACCACAAAGGTGGTTTGAGCCTATCCTCCTCGGCGATCGAGATCTGGTTGTATCCTGAAAACTCGTCCATTAAGGAATACATTTCGTGGCCGGCTACCTCTTCAAATATGCTATCCGTGAAAGGTATGGGAAAAGGATCCTTGATAGTGGCTTCATTCAAGCACCGAAAATCGACACAGATCCGGATTTGATTGGCCTCTTTCTTTAAGGAAATGACAATCAGAGACACCCATTCGCTGGTCTAGACCCGGAAGATGATGCCAACTTCCAACATCTTCTCTATTTCCTCATTGACCCTTGCGGCATACTTTCTTTTCATCCGGTACGGCCTCTTCCGCACCAGCTTGGCTCCAAGTACCAATTGAATGCGATGTACACACATCTCGGGGGGCACTCCTTTTAGATCTTTATATGTCCAGGCGAAAACATCCTTATACTCCAAGAAGATTTTGAAAGTTGTTGCCTTTAACACGGGATCCCAATCATCCCCCACCAATATGTTTTTGGGGTCTTCCTCCTTTCCCAGGTTGGTCACCTTCAAATTGGACTCCTCATACTTAATAGGTTTGTCTTTCTTAAACTGATGTGCGGGAGCGTCATCCACTCAGGCCTCCCCTTCTCTGTATTCTCCGTACTCTGGTGGGAACACATCTTTCTCATCCGGCTCTTCTATCTAGAGCATGTCGCATTGGAACAGCTCATAGTCCTCCATCTGCCAATGGAAGAGTCCATTTAATGAGCACATGTCATCTTCTAAGCTACCATCGAGTTCCAACACTCCTTCATTGTTTGGTTCCATCGACTCCTTTCCTTCATCCACACCAGTCGTCTCTTCCTCTGATTCAGACTCCGAGGAAGACACCAACTCCTCGCTTACCATCTGTTTGCGTAGATCAATGACATACTTCCGCCCACCTTTCTCCATGGATAGGGTGTTCCTCTTCCAATTGTGATTTACTTTGGCTGTCACCAACCACCCTCTCCCTAAGATGGTGTCATAGCCCTTCTTCTTTAGGGGGATTACCACAAAATCCAGTAAGAAGGGTTGTGTGCCAATGGTCACTTGTTGGGCCATCAGGGTGTCGAGTGGCTTAATACCATGCTGGTCTACTCCCACCAGATTGAATGTGGGTGGCCATAGTGTCGACTTTCCCAGCTTCTTCCACGTTTTCTCCGGCAACACGTTTACTCCGGATCCTCCGTCCACGATGGCATCCGTAAGAATGGTCCCAAGGATACCCATCTCTACCACCGCGGGGTGCCGACCACTATTGACGGCCAACAGCATTGGGTCAGCCGAAGGGCTGACTGGGACTTCCAGTTGGTTTGAAGATGTGTAGGAAAATGTGTGGGTTGTGCTATGCACAGAGCTCAGGATGGCAGTCCTCAGTTGTGGCATTGTTTCGAGAAGGTCCTGCACCTTTACCGGTACCTCCATCTACAAGACTTGCCGCATAATATTTTTCTCTGCCACCATACGGGATGAGGTGTTTGCCGCCTCCGTCGTTGCCCGTTGTTCTGTCATCATACCTCATTCAATCTCACCCTTTGCCTCTAGTGCTCTTTCTTTTTCCGTACGAGGGTTCGGGTAGGTGGCTTTCTTTGCTTGTGCCCGGGTGAGTACCAACACCTCCTTTTCCTCACCAGGTTTCTCAATATTTAATAGATTCACTCCAAGCTTGGGGCAATTTGTATCGTTGTGGTCGCCAGGACCACACCATCTGCACAAATTTTGAGGGGTTTCAACCTTTTGGCAATCCTGCGCAAAATGCCCCCACTGGTTGCAGGCCCAGCATTGAATCATTGGTCGTCCTGTAGCGTCGTACTGCAGCCGGATCCGATTATTGTTGTTATTGTTGCCTCTTCCTCCCCTTCGCTTACCTCTGTAACCGCCGGTTGATGCCGTGGTGTTGACTTGGGGTTGAGATGTGTTCGCGGCAGCGGATGGTGATGGCAACTCCTGGGTGAAGAGCACCCGATTCCCTCATGTCTTCATATTGTAGGGACACTCTTTGGTGGAGTGTCCCAACACTTGGCAAATTTCACATAAGGCCTTTTTAGGAAAGGTGCCTTTTGTATGACCTTCCTCCTTACACTCGGTGCACCACACTCCCTCATTCTTGCTAGTGCTTCCCTTCATACTTTTAAATTCTTTCATCATGTGGTGCATGTCCTTTTGGAGGGCTTGCACCTTCTTGCTGGATCCCTCATCGCTATTACTTCCATCCGAGGATTCCTCGCCACCAGAGGACTTGTCTTTCTTCTTACTAGACGTCTTGCCTTCACTTTCCAGGTCCATCGCACGGTTATAGGCATCTTCATAGGACGTGGGTGGTACAATTTTCATTTTCTTCCTGAGGAATGATTTCAGACCCTCCATGAACCACCTTTTCTTTAATCCATTAGTCGATTGGTTGTCCATCTTTCCCAACAGTTCCTTTAATCGCCGGCTATATGCTCTAACTGTCTTGTGTTTTCCTTGCTTCTTAGTCAGGATTTCTGCGACGATTTCATTGTCGTCCCAAAGGAGTCGAAACTCCGTCTCGAAGGCTTTCTGTAACTCGTCCCAAGTCCCTACCTTCGTCTTATCTGTATCGGAGTACCATTCGAAGGCTACCCCGCGTAGGGTGGCGGGGAACTACACCACCCATTCAACTTTGTCGGCTACTCCATTGGCCGACCAGATCGTCTCGCATGTCCTACAATGCCATACAGGATCTTCCTTCCCGTCTCCAGTGAATTTAGGCAACTTCTGCTTGTTCGCCATTATGCTCCTTGGTTGTGGCCCAGTCTGCCCTCCAAAACTCGACCCTCCAGAAACTGGTCCTCCAGAAAGTGGTCCACTGAGATTTGGTACATTGGGTCCCACCAGGTTACTTTGACTACCAGGGTGTGATGAGCCTGAACTGAATAGATTGCTTCTACTACCGTGCCCTTGTGTCCTCTCGACACCTTCAGTCGCACCGGTATCTCCCACTTCTTTGTTCTCGGTCTCGGTCTCCTCTTCTCTCCTAGCCTCGTCACCTCTAAATGGCGTGTACGGCTCTACTGTACTCTCGTCGCCAATCTCCTCCAACATGAGGAAAAGGTCCCCCAACTGCTTCCTAGTGGTTTCTATTAACACAGAAACTTGGCCCTCGCCACTCGAGCCATCATTGCCATTCCTGCTTCCTTCATCAGCAGTTTTCTTCAGCCGTCTCCGACGTTCAGCTTGTTGCTCCAACCTTAGTGCCCTCGCTACTGCCTTGTGCCCGTCTTCTTCTTGTCCCTTCGGCACACGGTTTCTGTCCTTATTCAGCGTCACAGGCATCAATTCCTTTGTTCCGTGGGATTGAAGGTTCACCAGCGGCTTTCGTCACGTTCTTCCTCCTCACGT